>NC_060214.1:50032500-50332500 GCF_021130785.1 Homalodisca vitripennis | reverse complement strand
CACGTACTACAACTGTAATTTTGGTTCTTGCATTTAGCGATAGATCAAATTCAAAGTTCTCAGCCATAAAAAAATAACATTTAACACGTGAAAGGCATAAGTTATATAATTTTAAACCTAACTAACCCTATATTTTTCAAATAAATTGCATTCCTGTTAAAATGCACAGATTGCTTGCGAAATGAAGTATTTTGATACTTCAGTGACCTAAAGATTAGCCAGTCACTGGCTATATCTCCTTGAACGATGGGAAAAGTAACACGCACAGAAATGATGATCACCATATCTATCATGCAAATTCTTCACATTAATTTTTTAATGTCACGCTATCCATATTATTTTGGTTACTCCACTTACTGATGTACAATTCTTAGGGGTTAGAGTAAGTTAAAATGATTTTTTATAACCATGATTCGGCCTGTAAGAATCTTGTTCAAGAATATATACGTATTTCAAAAAAGTGTTATACATTTTTGGATATTATTAGTCTGCTGGTGACCTTGCACAGTTTGATTTATCCTAATGTACGCTACGCAGGTGAGGTACCTAACAATGTGAGCCCTAGATCTGATTTTGTATTGCATTTTAAAGTAGCACGAGAGTTGTTATAAAAAGTTTATCAGCTTTCTTGTTAACCAATAGTTCGAGAAAAAGTATCACAGCATTCATTGAGAGGAAGTTGAGTTGCTGTGGTACAAGGTTGTTTAATTCTTGCAGTATATCAACAAAGCGATATATAACCCCAAATATGAAGGCACCTTTAAACGTTTCCAGAGTTTATCAATAGAGTTATTGTTGCAGAAGTGATAATACTGCTTGCGCATTTTATAAACCAGTAATAAAGTAGACAATTACTTGTTGAACATCTGGAAACAAAAGAGGCAATGATTTAGTTAAGTTTTCAGAGTGTGTTAATTGCATGACAGAATTGTTTTATTTATGAACACCTTCAGAATAATTTAGCTTTAATCAATATTCCATGCAATACAGTTATTCCTTCTTTTTCTATAATTAAATTTATTTCCTAATTTTAAATTCTATTTTCCCTTGATAAATTTAAAGACTAATACACATTCTTGAGATTAGGTAATCCAGCTTGTGAAAATTATATGTAACCTGTATGTTTTACATATATATTACTAACTTTTACGCATATCGAACAACTTGTTACTTATCAGTTTCTATTTAAACAATATTTTACTGTGATTTATCAATTATATTTTCAATTCTTTGTAACATAAAATAAAATTCACGCTCTATTTGATTTACAGTGGCAGTGCACTAAATTAATTGAAACCTAAATAAAGAATTAGATATCGCTTTGATACTCTCTAGCATATTAAAATCATTTTAATTACTCGTAATAAGTTAATAAAATAATACAATTATTTTTAAGATAAGATCATCGTTATTAGTTTTCAAGAATTTGTAATTATGTTTTATAGGATTAAAATGAACAGTAGTGCTGGTTATTTGTGAATTTAATTTGTTAAAATGATCGCAGTATAATACTAAAACTTCAGCTTACAGTTAATCAGTTTTTAATAAAACACTGTGATTATTCTTTCTGCTACTTTACGGCTGTATGTGTTTTCAACAGAGCTACTATTACGTTATTGTTATAGACTTAGTAGATGTACGTTAAAAAATGTATCCACGACAACAGTATTCCCAAGGTTATATGCCAAATTTAAATTGCTTAGCTCGTTTTATTTTAGCTATATGTGTACTCTATGTCATTCTGTCACATGTTTAAATGATTGTAATCAGTATTTTTACAATTTGTTTACTATGGAATGTTTTCTTTGTCATCATGACTACTCACGAGTATAATGTAATAACTATCCAACACATAATGAAACTCTCTGGAGTGACAAGCAATAAAGGCACTCCAAACTATTATAGTTTATATATAAGTCTTTTTACACAGTTTTCAAAGATTTGATATACGCATATTTTAGTAGTTTAAGCTCCTTCGCTGCTATATAAGTACGTCTGAGTTCAATGTAAATTCTTATGATTAATCTGACTGAAAATAAAGATCTAATTTTGAAAATAAAGAATTTTGTACTTTAAATTACATCAGGATGACTATTTCTAAGCTTGTAAAAAGGCAATTTACTAGGGTAAGAACTCTGATCATTGGGGTGGGGAAATTCTACTATGCTCAGATATCAGAGTTTTCCAAAAAAAGATATACTCTGTAAATATAGTTATTTAAAATTAATATCATCTATTACGTAGACAGTTTAAACAATTTAAATCTTTAACACAGGTATCAAAATACCCTGTCGTATGTCCGCCCTGGTGACAAGAGGCACACCTAAGTTCACTTACTGTGCCTTAACTTACTGAATAGTTGCGATCGGGGGCGAAATTTTCCTCTAGCAGGTATAAACTCTAATTTACCAAACACATACTGTGGTACACATAATATTTAGCCGTTCTGAAGTACTATTAATAATACACACATTTTCTTGTTAGAAAGAAAGAGACGTAGTCCTAAATGTACCTTTGCACCTCCATTACTTCTGTTTTTGTAAGCACCTCCATACTCAAAATGTAAGGCTTTTGAAAAGTCTATTAAAATTGAGGGCTCTTGATCTCTAACATCCTCGGAGCTGAGAAATTTGTTCCATTGGAATCTTCTCCTGGTTTTGCATATGGCAAGACAATGAAGCCATATTTGTTTAACATAAGATAAGTGGAAGGCTTATAATAAGTGGATACATCAATAAGATAATGGTTTGCTCTAGCTACTCCTGTAACAGACTATTAGTACATTTTCCCTTGTTTTAATTTATAGCTGCACCATTCTTATTCACTACATTTCCAGTTACGACCATTTCTGTTTCTCTTGATTTATTACAGTAGCCTTAAGGTTACTAAGACTATTTTAACTACTACTTTTAGTATATTGAATTGCAATTGGATCCAAACTATCGTTTTCCTTTAATTTCTTGCTTAAAGGTCAATCATGCTGTATTTTTCAAAGTATATCAACTGAATCTAGGAAATGAACAATTACTTGCTGAGCTAAAGTTCAACACATTCAAGAAGAAGTAGTAACTGGCACCTGCCTGTAACTGAACGCTCGTTCTTAAATTCTCAAAACTTCACTCTAACTCATCAATAAAACCTCGTTTATACACAGACAAGGCTTCATAGAAGTTGTATGTGAAATTTCATATCTATAGCTGTAAATATAAACAACCACCCACGTTTACCTCACCCGAAGTCAAACAGCTTTTGCCACCCTTCTGAGTGATAGGCCTTAATAATTTCCCATAGATAGGCAAAGCATATAGTCTCTGAATATGAAATATTTCTATAAATATCTAACAGTAATTGGACTACGTCTATTAATACTTGATGTGAAAAAAGCATGTAATTTTTATTAGTTTGTTTAACCATTTAATTATTCTGCGATTTTTTCTTTTCCAATTGTAGTTACGGATACAAAAACCTTTAAATTTTCATTCAACCAATTTATTTTGAGCGCCATCCACTGCATCAAACTTGATGTTACCTATATAAACATGAAGCTCCATGCAACATTTAAAGTGTAGTTGGTAAGTAATTTACTTCTCATGGTATCGCCTGGACAGATATATACAGAAATAATCTTTTTCAACCACCAGGGTAATAGGTTTCGCTAACGCTCAGCTAGTAAAATGGGTGATTCTTGGACCTTGCTGACCATTGTTAATCACCCAGTTTTAAATTGACCCAGGTGGGATTAGAAAGATTGGCAGTGTTTTTAGAATATCCCATTGTTATTCGGGGTCACTGAGGCGGAAAATATGACAGTCACGGAAACAACTCTACCAGATATCACTTGCCTGGGGGTGTACAACGTTTCACCTCAATCATTCTGTTCCAGCTGAGTTTTCGTTATATTTGTCAGTCAAAATTAATTCGACAATACAACTACTTCAAGTTCAACTTATTAGTAGTCTGATGAAAACTTACGTAGGTTCTCATTCGGGCTAATTTGGTAAACTATCTCGTAATAAATTCAACGTAACTAATGATCAGTATGGAATATCTTAATTTATATTTGGTTTTTTGCTAGGCCTTAAAAATGAAGGAATCATCTTCCCCTGATTTCACGATCCATTTCATGTGAGAGTCATACCAGGAGCTGGGGCATTAGTTTTTGACTGCGTCCATGAGTTATGAGCTATAATAATCTATTTGCATAAATTATTGTCATTATCACTCTTTATTACTTTAAACTAATTATACATAGTTTTAAATAGTAGTAAATCATTACTCTGATATGAAAACTGTGATATCTCTATTTTCCTGGTTTGCAGTTTATCACTTGAAATTAATATTAGTTGGAATCTGCTATATTCGGTTGCTGGAATATGCAACTTATTAGTCAAAGCCACTGATTTTATTAGCGCTGATTATCATACGAAGTTAAACTACAACATTGGCTAATGAAATATAACACACTTTCTCATCTTTCACTTACAAAGACAAGGAACAAAGCTATTACATCAATTTATTATTTATAGTTATTGCTTCAGCTCAATAACCACTGCTTCTACTTTGTTTTTAAGTAAAGAGGGTACAAATTTAGCTAAATTTAGGTAGCATTTAGGTAAATCATAATTTGATTATAATCAAATACATACAGTAGTACGGAGTGGGTAATTTATTTATAATGAATATAAAAACAGTTATCTATCCTTATTTTCAATCGACCTTTATATAATTAGTCTGAATTTCTACTTCGAGCCTCATAAGTTGGACAGTAATTTAAACATCATACATTAAAATTAATCGCTTTTTGGACGAAGATAACAAAAATATTACACTACATTTTTATAACTTGTTAAAATTAACTTAAAAATGTTTTTAATGCCTTCAATTCATAATATAAACAAAAAATTAGTAGACATAGAAAAAGGTTTAATTTAAATAAATATCTAAAATATTAAAATTTGCCTAAATATCTAAAAAATTCAGACATTGATGCTTATCATGTAAAAATATTGTAAATCATATAATTTGTCATGCTCGGAACGAGGAATAGACGCTCGTAGTATACCATTAATAGCCTAATAATATTATGAAATCGGTAATTAATAAGTTATTTATGAACTTATATTGTGAAATTATTTTTTTTTTTACAGTTTTTTAATAATGTTATTGTGTGTCTATCTGGATAGCTGAAAAAATGAACATACATATTGTCTTGATATGTTGAATTAATCTTCAACATTTCTATATAAAAATCATCGAGTTTGGTGATATTGCATGTCACTATATTTTGATTTGACTGAGCGTTTGCGAAAAATGCTACATTTGGCGTATGGGTGAGGGGGATGTGGTAATGTAGGAATGGGCCAGTTTTGAAAGTAAATGTATGTTTACCTTATATTTTACTGTGCATATTTTAAAACTCAATTATTTTCTTACAAAACTACAATCGCACATTCTAGAGAAATAATTTATTTTCAGGAAATCGCAATGGCCCATCTCAAAAAATTTAAATAAGTACACTTTTCTTGAAAGCAATATTTATTTTATTTATCTTCAGTAATTTTCAGTATATTTTTCAAAATGTTTATTGCTACACTTAAAATTAGCTTTAGCAATTAGCATATATTCTTAATGGATTGTTAAGAAGTCACTTCTATTTTATTTTAATGCTTATGTTATAAAAACTGTAGTGAATTCAAATAATTCTTCTATTATTTACAAGCACACTCAACAATTATTGTATAGAAAATTTTACAGCTGTTAGCAAATAGTTAGAACATATTCATGATTGGAATTTTATATTATAAAAAAGAAAGCATCAAAATAAAGAACTATGTAGAAAGAAATAAGGCTAGGAATGACGGAATGAAACATTGATGTTCACAATAATCTGCTATCCGTTGTTATTTCCCTAAATTCTCCCAAATTGCACACACATCATCTTAGTAAAACTTTTTTTTTTAATTTAATTTGAATTGAATTTTACTATAACTCGTAAAATAAAAAAAATTTCAAAATGACGTTTCCTGACTGATTTTGCTATCAAAAATCTGATATTATCAAAGAAGGTTTTTTTTTAATTAACAAGTTTTCAATCATAAGTAGGCCTATGATGCAGTGTGGTGGGTAAGGAGGTTATTGCTAGATAAAACGAATCAAGCAACATCGAGTCAGGTTGCTGTTTGGATTGCTAACCGCCGAGCGATTCTGTCCTCGCAAGCCACCGGTTGGTGGTCCGGAACTTACTTTTAAGCCGCTGGTGACATGGTTAAGAGTTGGAAGGTTTTTTAGCCCTAACTTCACCTTGTAAAATAAAACATTCCTTACTTAACTCATATTATTAATAACAAGGGAAGAGTCCCTAAGAAAACCTTGCAGACTTAACACGAGTGCAGACGCAACTTAAATCCTCATCTAAAAATAGTTTTAAGACCCTTATACTAACACGATACACATAATATTTAATTTACTATAGCAAATTGTACATGTGAAATGTATTAAATTTTAATTTTCACAAAATAGTATTAAATAACCTGTTCTTTTTAAAATAAAGGTAGTAACCTTTTCGATTGTTGAATGTTTTGGTTTTCACGTGTTAAATTTCCCGGGTAAATATTAAAACTATCATGATAAACTGCTGTTTAGCGTATTCGATTGATAAATCATAAAGAAGGTCGTGAGTAGAAAGAAGATTTTACTCTTTATTACAAATAAACGCCACTGCGTATGCTATAAAATGTGTTTATCTAGCAAAATATGTTATAAAAACTTACCTGAAGTACGTAAAGTTTTAAATCTACGTGCTCCAAAAAGTGTCACGATGCGTGTTAAAAATAAAATTTACAATGCAATTCAGATATACCTGTCACTAACTACGCACTTAAATGCAGCATTCTGCTTAACTATATAATTTTAAAATGTTCGACTCACAAGATTCACCTGTGGTTTTTATATGTTTGAACAAAAATATTTTAAAAATAAATATGTAACATATTGCGTCATAAGTAATTAATTATACTTTGAAACTAGGCTAATTAAGAAACTAAAATATAACTGTAAAGCATACTAAACTACATTTATACCATTATTATTCAGATATCTAATGAATACCTAGAATTTTCCGTAGTGCTATTACTTATATTTAAAATTAAATCATTTGTATCTTAATTTTTATATATGAAGCAAACGTAAAATTCGAGATTCTATTTAAAGTAAACTAATGAATTAGCTTTGGGATACTCAGAAACTTAAATACGGGTCAGATATTCATGTACTCGTACTATACAAGGACTGGCGTACAACATTTTACGTAACAGATTTTGGAGAAGTTACATAAAAATGCTGTACGTTTATTCCAATATTAATTCCTCTTGATTGATGTATTTTCCTTAGAAGAGTTTAATTTTATACGTAATTTTTATACAAGAATTTAAACAAACTTTTTATATACATTTCTTTTTCTATTTTGAATTCAATTTTGAACGTTTGAAATTTGTATCAGATAAATAGATCTTTATTAATAAAAGTTTTTGTATGTATGTATTTATATATGTATAGCAAAGCTCTGACTCACTAACAGATACAGTTAGCAATAGTTGTCTAACCACCCCACATCTTAGAAAGTTCGAATTAGGTACATCCATGCCTAAAATATGACTAAAATATAAAAACTAAAGCAAAAAAATGAAACGTCTATAGACGTTGAAATAGGGTATCAAGCCCTAGAAGAACCAAATTATCTTTTTGAACCTCTCGTTGTCCTGGAAAAACGAAATTTAGGACACTCGTGACTTAAATAAAAAAACATTTTCATGAAGACGTCATCTATAGGGGTTGAAAAAGTTCATTTTGATCTTTTTTATCACCTTTCTTTGGATGTACTCAGACGAAAATTATACTAATGGTGAGAAGGGATGATTCAATATGAATATTGAGTTTAGCTCCACTTCAACTTTTGCTTAGATTCCAGAAATCAATTTTGTGACATCATTAGATTTCACTCGTTGTCATTTAATTTCCATTTTTGTTTGTATTTAAATCTCAAGGACCTTCTAATTGGTTATGTTAAAAACAATGTGGGTTTAGCATGAACTTGCAATTTAAAAAAAAAATTTTTTTCGTGATCTATTTTATGCAAAAGACTATATAGCGCGTTAGTAATGCTTTAGAAAAAAAAAATTTAATGCACTTAATAAACTACCAATTGAGAAAGTTATTTATTGCGGCTTGGATAGGTGTTCAATTGAGTGGGTTAAAAACACAAGTCGAATATAGATTACGAATTTGGAAATTAAGGCATATACTGCTCTCATCAGACAGAGCTGCGCCACTGGGGAGTTGCTTCAAGCCTGTGCTGTTCAATTTGAATACGCCTGGTTTACCCGGTTGTGTTTAGAACTGCGCAGCCCGTCAGTACATCGATGATTGGTAGCCGCACTTGTTCTATGAACTCACCTTTGCGCCAGGGCTCAAAGGCCTGACTCGATGTTGCTTGATTCGTTTATCTAGCAATAACCTCCTTACCCACCACACTGCGTCATAGGCCTACTTATGATTGAAAACTTGTTAATTAAAAAAAAAACCTTATTTGATAATATCAAATTTTTGATAGCGAAATCAGTCAGGGAAACGTCATTTTGAGATTTTTTTTTATTTTACGAGTTATAGTAAAATTCAATCAAATTAAATAAAAAAAAAAGTTTTACTAAGATGATGTGTGTGCAATTTGGGAGAATTTAGGGAAATAAAAACGGATAGCAGATTATTGTGAACATCAATGTTCATTCCGTCATTCCTAGCCTTATTTCTTTCTACATAGTTCTTTATTTTGATGCTTTCTTTTTTATAATATAAAATTCCAATCATGAATATGTTCTAACTATTTGCTAACAGCTGTAAAATTTTCTATACAATAATTATTGAGTGCTTGTAAATAATAGAGGAATTATTTGAATTCGCTACAGTTTTGTATAACATAAGCATTAAAATAAAATAGAAGTGACTTCTTAACAATCCATTAAGAATATATGCTATTGCTAAAGCTAATTTTAAGTGTAGCAATAAACATTTTGAAAATATACTGAAAATTAATGAAGGTAAATTCTAAGTTGATTTGGAATGTATCGCAAAGCTGAAAATGGGCTAAACACGTACTTAGACAAATGGATTGTCCTTCATGTGGCACAAACATTTTGTACGGATTCTAAATGGAGGCGAGAGAATGCGTGAGGCAAGGTAAAAAACTCTTGGCTTCATACTAAACTCTGAGTTATGTTTTCCTGATAATGTTGCTCATGCCGCACAGACTGCCCTTGGTAGGCAAAGAGTTTGATTTTATTCATAAATTTGATGCCACAATCTCTAAAGCTCGATATCATGCAATTTCCGGTTTCATTAGTGGAAACAGTATTTTCATCGGTTTCTGGAAATGAAATATCACGGGAGGTTACTAAAGAATTTACGAAATTAAGAAGCATACGCTTAATTTTCATCATTATACCTCTTTAAAAGATGTTTCCGGTGGATATTATTTCAATCATAATGACAAAATGCACAATTTAAAAAACCCATAGACTTGCAGAACCGCAAAATCTATATGAGAGGTTCATGCACCGGCATGAGGTCTTTCAACGCAGCACCCGCCCTGATAAGAAAGCTTCACTTCCCCAGAGTAAGCCTGGAAGTGGGTAAAATACGATTCTCATATAGTAGGCCAAGGATTTATATTAATATTTCTTAATGCACTAAATATGTATTTTCAGTTTCATATAAAAAAAGAAAGTTATTACGATATAATTATTAGACATATATAATGATCTTTCTAAATTTACTGTTAAAATTATTGGTAAACTCAACAATTATATTTTGAACGCGTTATATTTTACCTGAGTTGTTATAAAACCATATAGTATACCGAGAAATGCTCAAAATATATTTGAGATATTTGTTTATGATTAAATGTACTTGAGATAACGGGTGTTTCTATGGAAGAACTCAACTGTCTCCAAATACGTAAACCATCACTTTCATGAGTTTTACTACTTGCAGTATACTTGTTTTGTATAAGACATTTAACGTTTTAAAGTTTTCACACTTGAAACTATAAAATTATTACGCTTTACCCAGTTTTCATACCTTGATAATTGAGGTTCTCGTAGGTTGTTTTAAATGAAAGTGCTACCAATAACTATTTTTACGATATTTAAAACGCGTAAACTTATATATGATCCTTGAGTATTTATTTAAAATATTCGCTAGTTTTAAGATAAAAATGAAACTTTTCCGTGTAATAAACATCAGGAATAATTAACCAACTAGTCGGCAACAAAAATGATTGCAATGTTTAAAATAGCATGGAATGTCCTAAATTGTCTTTATTGTTTCATTAAATAAGTGACAGCTATTCTACTTGTAATGCGAATATATTAATTTCATTCCCATTGAATGAAACATTAACTTTAAAACCCAGCATTCCAGGCTAACAAATTAGAATTTATATTTTTTACTAATTTATTTATAAAATCATACTTATTGCAATCTGTATTTATCCTATCAGATAGACTATTGAATTACAATGGAGAGATAGAATGAAAGATTACATACATAAAGGCAAATTTTCTATAATGGCATACATTAAGGAAATATTCACGGTTTTATACATATTTAGAGCAATATGATTAAATGCATTTGGTGCTATCCTAAGAAACCTGTACACTATCTAAAACAAAGGTATTATAATGATTTGGTAATTTAAAAAGTATAGCTATAAAATTGAAATGGAATGAATATTCGTTGTTATTTATAGAAAACATTTGAAGACAATAAGTTTTTTAACATTTGCCTATATCCGTAATATTTTAATCTCACAGTGCATCTCCCGGAGGGTACAGTTGATATCGCGCGACAATTGCAAATATTGACCATTTACGGCTGCATTATTTAATTTCAAACTAGTCATTGCAGAGCTTTGCTATGGAAGTTTCAATTGCGAATAATAAAATCAGATCTAAAATTTCGACTACCTTTGAAAAGCCCAAAATATGTAGATATGTACAGATTAAAATACAAGATTTGTACGTTTTCCCTATAAACTCTCTGATTTCTTTTCCTCTGCTTTTAACGTAATTGGTCTCACTAAAAGAATGTATATTTTCTTTATTTTAACACCTGCATGACTGGCGCTGTCCTTGTTTAGTATCGCTGTCCTTGTTGTTAAATGATAGAATTTTTTACATTAGCAAGAGTTGGTGCCCGAGATTAACTTTGTAATCAGCTTAATGTAATGACATCACTTACACTTAACTTCATGTTCCGCATTTAATTTGATAACTAAATGTTTAGAATTATTTTAAGAAATTGTAAACCTATTTGATGTATAAACGAAATGAAATGAAGTACAGCGTACGTAGCCGACATGAAC
Source organism: Homalodisca vitripennis (assembly GCF_021130785.1). Taxonomy (NCBI): domain Eukaryota; kingdom Metazoa; phylum Arthropoda; class Insecta; order Hemiptera; family Cicadellidae; genus Homalodisca; species Homalodisca vitripennis. The sequence continues at coordinate 50,321,084 of NC_060214.1, read as the reverse complement.
ATTTAGGATAAAATAAAACATCATTGTTTGGTAAATTAAATAAAACTAGCCTATTTCTCTTTCCCATGTGGTAGTAGTTACTAAAAAGTTTCTGTACCAAACATTATCGCACAGCCTAAAATCACCATGTTCACAATGTTCTATAGTCCCAAAAAATGTAAAAAAATCTGATAGCTCCTTTCTAAATATGATCATATAAAGCTTCGATTATGTTCGCTTGCTGGCTTAGTAAACTATTTCGTTTTAATATGGTGGCTGTTTAAATAAAAAAAATTACAACTCGGTTAGTGATGAACCTATATAAAAAAGCCATGCAATCTCACAAATAAAAAGCCAAAAAAGCCGTAAATCCAATAAGAACTGTTCTATCCCCATTAACAGATCATAGAATGCTAAATCAATTTTAAATTTTGGTACTAAAATTTAAATAAATAATTTGTATATAAATATATATAAATCTTTCAATTGTGGTTGCCGTTTAAAATGTGAAGAAATCATAAACTCCATAATAATTATGGAGATTCATAATAATCATTTAAAAGGTTCATAATTATTATGAACCTAGAGAGAAAATAAAACTCTTCTAAAATGCTTATTACATATGATTTTCAAAACTTTTAGTTATACTTTTTTGTATATTGAACACTTTTTAACATATTGAGTTGTACATGTAAATCACAATAATATAAATATATAATATTTTAGTTTTCATAGACTTTAAAAACTTCTTCCGGTTAAGCGGAAAAGTGAATTTTTTGCGAAGTATAATTTTTTAATAATTTATTATTACCGTAAAATAATCGTTAAACGATACCTTATCATGGCAAAGTAGGAGTCTAGGAGATTTTCAAGTTTAAAAATAATTTAAGCGTAAAAATATCCTGCGGAATTATGATAGAGAGATACGAATATCATACAGAATATTGTATATTTAAATTCCCCAACAAACAAAACAGAAAATTTGTCAGCCTACTAATTTATAAGCTTCAACGCCGTTAACCAAATTTCATGCTGAGATATGCATCATGGAAAAATTTATCTTGTCTATTAGAAATAAAGTTTCATAGAGATCTATAGAGATAAAAACTGCATTAAATATTTTTTCATATTATATAATAATATTTATACAATTTTGTTCGCTTATTTACATTTTGCAAAAATTAAATCTTGTCACAGATTTAATACTGACTTTCATTTTTATTAGTTTTCTTTTTATTGTATGAATAAGATATGTGTGTTAAATAAAACATTAAAATCTCAGTTGAGTGTACTTAGTGCATGTGCACATTTATTTATCCTACTATTTTCTCATTGCCATTATATTTACCCACAAGACTAATGCAAAATTATTACCTAAAGCTCACCAAAATCACATGGAGTGCTATGCATCATCATCAAACTCAGTGTTGCCTATATAGATACTAATCTCAATAAAAATATATAGTACTAACTTGCAGCAAAATATTTTAAATATCTTAAAGGAGAAAAATGAAATTTGCCCAGCCCTTCGATGCTTCCCTAATGCTTATGCAAGTATAATCACACTTCTTCATCTGGTTGTCCCAGCCCCTAACTGTATGACCTGTAATTAATAGTAGAATATTATAAATTTTTATTTGAGAACCAATTCAGATTATTTTACAAAATATGTTACAATGATATTATTGCAAATCAGTTCAAACACAACATAAATTTGATATAAATAACATTTACATAAATAATTTCATTAATACTTCTATTTTTAAACTCATTTTCTTCGTTTTGCTATGAAGACAGTGTATTTTATAAAAATAACTGAAATAAATGGGAATTAATAACACTGATTAATTAATCCATACTAGAAATATGGCCAATGGTTGACTGGGCAACCAGCTAGACATTTTGACCGTTAGGGGTATGGTTGTCGTGCGGTCGCTCTTGGTTGTGGGGGCAATCCTGTAGAGGCCGTGACCCGCTTATCTGTACATAGTGTAGTGCAGAGGCCATGATGATCTTTGCTAGTACTAAGAATCATTTCACCTCCTATAATATAAGGTAAATAACTAAAATCTCAAATTAAGGTAAATAGCTGAAGGAAAAGTATCTCTTATTTTAACAGTTAAAGTTAGAGCGAATAACTAATGCTTGGGGATGTAGTACTATGTCCAATCTCATTTAGTTTTCAACCTTTAGTATTAGTAGAGTTATGTTAATGTCTCATTTTAAGTTATAATTAATAAGTAACCATACGCTTATTGCTATTTTTTATCGGTTATTCAGAATCGTTTTCAAACAGTATTCAGCAATAATACCTACTCTAATTATGCTGAGGTTTGTCTTGGGATACCACAGGGATCTGTTCTGGGCCCACTTTAGTTTTTAGTCTTAGTTAATGATTTAGATGTCAATGTCAATTTCAGATCGGTTATGTTTGCTGATGACGTTACTTTTTTTACAACTCAACCTTCATTAGACTTAATTTTTAATGATTTTAAAATTATTTTAAATCAAGCCGATAACTGGTATAAAGCCAATATGTTATTCGTGAACACAGAGAAGACCCAACACTTGGTATTTACTCTTAATAGAGCAATTTTGAAAGAAACAACAATTGAGAGTGTAAAATTATTAGGAATTTTTCTAGATCCTACGCTGTCTTGGCACATACATGTTGATTATGTTCATAAAAAAGTGAGCAGAGTGGTATATTTATTGCGAAAACTAAAACTTTATGTTTCCAAAGATACGCTAAGAATGGTTTACTTTGCACTGTTTCAGAGCATCATTAGTTATGGTCTGCTCTTGTGGGGCAATGCATCTGGTATTGATTAAATTTTATTGACTCAGAAATAGCCATGAGAGTTGCAGCGGATGCTAATTTAAAAGATCATTGTAAGCCGATTTTTAAGCCATTTTAACAGTTATAAATCTTTACATTTTTTACTGCTTGATCCATGTCAAAAATAATTTTCAAAACCTGACACTGAATAAGCACATTCATATTCACAATACCCGAGGCGCTAATCTGATCAACAAACCTTTCACAAGACTTTCTAAAATTCAAACTTCATATGAGGCCGTTGGAATAGATCTATGCAATAAACTACCTCTGAATGCTCAGAGTGTTACATTAAATAAATTTAAAACGGTTATTTATAAGTGGCTGGTAGAGAGGCCGTTTTATGACTTATCAGAGTTTTATTCATCTGACATCAGTGAGATAGTTTTTTAGTGTATTGTCTGCTAAATAGTACACCTTTGTCTCACTAACATTATTGTATTATTATAATGCACTTTTACATGTAAACTATTGCGTCTTCTATAATGAGTGTTTAATTTAAATTGTTTCTTTTATTGTTAGTATAAGTATTCTGACGTGATCTATTTCATGTAATGTCTAATAATCAATAAATATCTTATCTTGCATTTGTTTTTTTTCCATAATCATCAAGGTGTTTTTATATTATACTTTTAAAATATTGTTTGAAATTTGAAAAACCGTACTGAGAAAAAATAATCATAGGAATACACTGCAGCAAAGGAGGGAAGTATATTAAGTACCAAAATTCTTCCACTATACATTCCTCTTTTTCCTAACAGATTTCAACTTATTAACAACAGCAAAATTTCTTAGAGTCGAAATAGACTCATTTCTAACTTTTCACCACCAAATTATTGAGTTACCGAATAAACTTTTGTAAAGCGTTCCTTGATCTTCTCACTTTTTCACGTGTGAAAAAAGCGCTCTCAAACAGGTTTACTCTACCTACGCTCATCCTGATTTATCGTATGAAACGATATTCTGGAGAAATTAGCCGGTTTCTGAAAAGGGTTTTTCACGCAAAAGAAAATGGTAAGACTGGTCAGTTCTGCTCCTTTACGTGACCCGCGCTGGAAGCAGTTCAAATATTTCAAGCAAATACTTTATCTACGTTCTCTTTTCATTGTTCAAAATCTTCTGTACGCCAAAGCGAACCAAGAAAAGTTGTTTTAATAACAATCACCACCACTCTCATTTTACAAGAAACTCTCAATTGCTCCAGTATCCTACTCAAAATAAAAGCTTTCTGGAGAACCAAATTTATACATGTATACAAATTTACAATCATGTGCCACTTTCAGTAAAGAAAGATATATCGCTTCAAAGATTCAAAAGACTTTCAGAAGATTACTTACTTTCTCACTGTTTCTCCTGTGTGGCTGAGTACAGGATATTGGCTTCTTCATCAGGAATTTGGAGTATCTAACTTTATAAAAGAACCAAAAAAAATGTTAAAGGTTTTCTTTTATTAGTGTATTAGAGACATTTAGTTAAATTAGTTTAGTGTATTGTTTGTATTAATTGTTCAATCTTTGCCATAGAATTTTGCTTGTAAGACGTCGGTGACAATTATTTATTATTGAGTACCTAAAAAAATAAATATTATTATAATTATTTGATTAAGTATGATAAATATTAAGTTTTGAAATATTTGAATAACGATAGTGAACATGAGGAAATAATAATAGTAAATTTTATTTACAAAGCCCAAATTAATAATTGTAACAATCTTTAACATCTTGTTAAGAAAATAACTATTGAGTTTGAATTATGTTGAAAAAATATTGGATAAGCATTGAAAATCAAAACAAATTAAATTTAACATTAATAAAGTGTGATGTGAATTATTAAATAAGACTACTGAGAACAAATCAAATCAAAGAAAACGTACCACATTCCTAATATAATCTCATAATAAATTTTTCCCACCTTACGTAAGTACCTATAACTATCTCAAAAGATAATGTTGAGGCTTACAATATTTTAATCTTAAAATATAATGTTTGCTAAATATATGATTATTTACCACACGAGTAAACCTACCAAATGAAGTCTAATATGTACTGTAATGCATATAAACCCTGCATATAAAGCGCTACGCGTTTTACATTAGTTAAGAATTGATATCTTTATTCGTCTGTAAACACTACTGAATATTTGTTGTACGTATATTATACATTACCGAAGGAGTATGAAATAAGTAAGAATATATGCTATTTTTTACTTTCAAATTTTTAATTATATCTATTGTATACGCTATACATTATATAGATAATTTTGTACTTTTGAATTGTTATGAGATTATTTTTAATTAAGGTTGAACTTAGTACTTAGTAGAGTAAATATAAAGTCTGTGTTAATAAGGGATATACCCCTTATAAATTTCACGTGAAAATATGTTATACAATATATTAAATAACTTGAATACGTAAAGTTGTAAAGTACTTACGGTACTTCAATATTTGTGAGATATCCCTAGAGAGGTTATGTAAACGATATTGATATTTGTGGGAGTGAAGGAGGGTAAATAGCCTTGAGTCTGACTCCCGGTTTATCGCTGGAATTTCGGGAATTTAGGTGACTTGATTCAAATATATCTGGAAGTAGAATGTCATGATACACGACATTAAAATTACTAGTCAAATGTAATTGTACAAATAATATGAATAAAGTTAATTTGAATTTGAATTTGAATTTTTAGTATTCATATTTTTTATTACTTTATAAGTCTAATATAATTTGTTTGGCCTTTGATCTAAATTTATAAAAAAATATATTCAAATAAAAAACATATTCTCTTATCATTATATAATAAGATAATGGTAATATATGCCAAATTTTATCCTGTGGCATTTGTAATAGGACGTCTATTATCATGGAATTCTAATAATTCAATTACTCAATATGAGTGCGTTTTTGGGCATTTTTGTATAATTTTCTAGCTGCTTTAAGAGTTTTTTTTAATTTTAGATACGACCAACGGTTCCGCCGCTATCTAGCCCGTAAAAAAATTTACACGTAAAAATTACAAAATGTTTCCATTTAAACAAGTTTGACTTTTACAAAAAACGATAAGACGAATTTTCTCTCTAAATTCACACAAAGTACGATCAGTCTATATGTATTACCCTGTAGCGCCATACAAGATGTTAACACGACTTTTGTTTTAAAAAAATCCCTCAAGGTTTGCCTAAAATCGCACTCTCCGACACCTTACAAGACACGATTAGACGATATCTGCCTCAAAATTCAAACTGACCAAACGGAGAGCAACTTCAAACAAAGATATTTCCCTTTTTGTGACATGTAAAACGGCGTTCAGCACAGCCCTTGTGTCCTCTCTCCAACAAATCTTTCGGCCGAAAGATGTAAAGTGACGTATGTGGATATAAAAATGTTTAAATTTTTTCTCTTACAGTAATGATCTCCTAGATTAAATTTTTTGCAAAGAAACCATTAGTTATAAGTGACTTTTGGTGAGATCGAAACAAGTCACTTTCCCCCATAAATAACGCAGGGACGGTGAAAAAAACAAACATTTTATCTTTTGATAGCCATCAGCTTTTTCACGCGAGATATTTAAAATACCACGTATTTTGAAACTTTTATACCGATTCTAACGGTACTTTTACAAACTAAGAGTTTAAAAAAATCAATATAGATTCATTATGACCACCGATGTTCATTTTCACAATTCATTTTTAATGTAAAAAACACCAAATTTTAGATACCAATACTCCCAGAGGAATTGATATATTATTAGTTATACAATAAAAAAGGATAACAATTATAATTATAATTAATGGAAAAAAACTAGTGATTAAAAAGTAAAAAATTTCAATCCTTCCTGTCATATTTTACGTACCCAAGGATTAATAAGGTTAATAATATTGCAGGAACTGCGGAGGCCTGTATAAGAAAATAAAAAAAAATGGCTGATTTGAACCTAATATTTAACATTAAGAAAAAATATATTAAAAGTTATGATTAAAAATTTAAATTTAATATTAAAAATTCCAAATTCAAATTTAAAATCTGAAATTGAATTAAATTATTGCAAATTAATTTCTTGTTTAGAATTTGGAATTATAAAATAACATATACAAATACAAAAATTTATAAGAAATTTAAAAATAAAAAAAATGTTTTTAGGGATTTAGTGAAAATTCAAAATCTATGTAAGAACCAGAACCACACTAATTCCTACTGCCATTTGCGACGCTGCGGAGCCCCTTCGGGGGTAGCCAGTACTTCAAACGACGAAAGAAAAACAAGCTATGGTTGGTGTACCTATCATATTCATATACAAATTCTATATTTCTGACCTCGAATCACCAGTGCATTAAAGATAGTTACTTCAAGGAAAAACGCTTATGAAGAATGATTAATGCATTGAAGACTGCCATTTTGAAGGAAAACAATGAAAGTGTCCATGTTCCCGCATTTAAATGTCCATCTTTACTTTCATAAAATACTTGGTCTCATTTAAATTCTACTTCGCTTAATTATTGAAAGCATTAAACGCAAAAACACTGTTTTTGCTAAGCTATGCATGCAGATATCAATAGCATTTAGAAACAAGTTTTAAATTACACTGTTCAATATATTTATTTGTTTCTAATGTCATGCACTGAAGCAAGGTGGTTAACTATAAGGATGATTTATTCTTATTTAATATACTAACAATTTCGCTGAAAACCCTTTAAATGTTATAAACGTTGCTTATTCATAGTCCATTTACATTTGTGCAAATATCTAACGTCTTGAAAAAAAAATGGAAACCAGTATATTAAAAGATAACGAAAATATATAATAAGAACTGTATAAGTAGTAGTCAAAAGGAAAAAAATGGTTCGATTCCATACTAGAACACAAAAAACTACAAAAAAGAGAAGCATTTATTATATCCAATATATTTGGTATAATATAATACAATGGAGTGTAATAATATATTTAAAACTATGTAAATATATTGATTTATAACATGCATTTGACATCTCTAATCATCGCTTCCACCAAAAAGTTATTATTCTTAAAATGTTTTAATATATAGAACTAATATATATTATTAAGCAATTTCAAATAATTCTTCTAATGGTATTTCAATTATTTTTCATATTATTTATAAAAAATCATTGTGCATTCTCCATTAAATTAGTGAATTATTTCCATTTTGATAATATATTAGCTGTAAACAAAATTGTTATACATAAAACTCATTATATCAATGATTCATAACAAGTAAACTAATTCAATGATTTTGAAGTTATTGTTATAACCTGATTATGTATAGTATCATGCTTTTGTTGATTATTTCACTTGTTATTTCTTAATAAGCAATGAGATTTAACTAGTCTACTTCGGAGAGTGACAAACTTTATAATTATGATCTATTTACTTATTACATTAGCACAGTAGCATACAATTACCGATATACCAGGATGTATGAAGTTTGGTTTTTCGAATTACGAAGAGTTTTTGTCTTTACAGCTCAAAATCTTGAGACTTGTCGTATATATTCTTGAATCAATATTTTTTTTTCTAAAAATATTTATTTAAATAGCCGTTTTAAACTAGATTTATTGCCAGTTCAAAGAATAAAATTACAATGCATGGTCTATATTAGAACCGCATTCGTTCGGATTTATTAGAGAATGTTTTAAATACTCAAACCTCACACTCTTTGTCCTAAATATTTTTTTAAATATAGAGTAGAGGAGAAACTCCTACTACATAACTGAACAATAAGAGCAAATCTAACAGATATTTCACCTTCCATGGTCGAGTACGTCACACCACGTGTCCATAACAAACTTTTCAAAGATAAAATGAAAAATTTCCTGCTTCATTTCATTATTTATATGTAATGCGGTTAAATTTACAGGTAAGAAATAATACTGAGAAATGAAATTTTACCGTCGCTCGAGTGATGTGATCCGATAACGCTCAGCCAAAAAGAATGCGATTGAAGGTTGAAGGTTACTTAGTGTACATATAACAGGTGCTAAGGCTAAAATAAGATTATTAAGAAGATTATATTACAATAAGATGTATATTGAATTAAATTAGATTGTCTATAATTTACATCAATGGCGTTTTATAGTTGATTTCTGTAAAATATATTTAGTAATTTTTAATTGTAAAAAGTGACATTAAAGGTTTTTTTTATTATTTCTGTACGATTGCTCAAAACTTTTAATTTTATATTTACAGATATTAATGAGTCCTAGTTCTAGTATAGTAACATGTCATTTTATGTCTGACATGTAAATTTACTACATAAATTTAAGTGAAAATCCCTTTTCAATAGCCTAAAGAAAACTGCATAAATAAATTAGATTATTGTAAGTTATTCTAAATGCACAGAACTATATTTATCAATCACTACATTAAAAAACAAAGAACCAGTATTTACACCTTCTTATTTTGTGAGGCCTTTCGATTGATAAGCTATCTTAGTCAAATACATCACAAAAGTAAATGCAAAAAATAAATTTGCTGAAATTTAAGAACAGTTACATATATTATGTGATTTAATAAAAACTGTTGCAGTAATCACATTGATTTTCATTTATACTTTATTTATTGTTATTGTCTTCAGCATCTTTTGGATTTTTCGATTTATTCCTCAAGTTAATTTTTATTGTAGTTGATATTAGTGATTGTATTTGTTTTGGAAAAATGATTGTTCATCTTTCAATAAATGTGTCCATTTAGCGCTAATCAAATTAGCGTTTGTGGTTTTAATTGGTAACAGTGTTGTCTTTGACATTATATCATGTTTCTTTTTAGCTTTTTTTAATATGTATACAACTTGATCTATTTCATATCCATTAAAAACCAGCAACATTTTTAAAATACTTAAGTTTTTTTTCTTGTGACAGAGGAGTACTTAATAAACATCAAATCAAAGAAAGAAAAATTTGTTTTTATGCTAGTATATTATTCGTATATACGTACATATCAAATTCTAATCACTTTGGAATTGTATTTTATATCTAAAAAGGGAAGTGAACTGTTGGTTTCAATTTCATTAGTAAATTTAATCCCGGATTAAAAAGAATTTAGCAAATTATAAGTTTATCTAGATTATCATTTCCTATTTATTGCTTGTGATTAAAATTGTGGTACTTCTTCAATTTGGTTATGAAACCAAATTAAATTAGATAGTAAATATCTAGAAATTTATTTTCCCGGTTTGTGAACTTTTGTTTAACACTATAATCTACAATCGGTAGAATGGGTTTTGATATAAACCAACCCACACTGACTGTTTCATAATAAATTAATCAAATCAATGTGATGTATACAAACTAGAACATCTTAGAAATAACATAGCAATATTCTTTATAAAAAATATTCTACGTTTTGAGTGTCCTCGTTCTTCGACACTGACTATTTTTGGATTTCTTCGTACGAACATGACACAAGATTTCAGGAGTCAAGTTTGCAACAGCATCTAATTTCAGAAGCTGCACGTAAGAGGAAGGTGATCTGGACATAAATTCAGCATCACATCGAATCAGCTCTTCCAACCATAGCTGCTTTATGTGTAATATTCAACAGTACAACTCAATACTTCAAGAATTAAGAGTTTAGTTTTTTATACTATTTCTTCCTCTCATCCCATAATGTTTCTAATATAAAAACCGTAGATACTCTAATGTATTGTATATTGAACATGTAGGATACATTTGCCATTTCACAATCCAATCTCTTGACTATGAATAGCTTCAAACAACGGAATGAATATGCATACATTTACATTTACACATTCATGAGTCCATTCGTTGACACGTCAGAATTACGGGCATTAATCAACAGGACCGTTTATAAGGATATGAAGGATATACTGTTAGTGACTTAAAAGGTTCATATTTCATCTAATATTGCGTTTATTTGTTCCAGGTAAGGAAATGTAAACTTTGCTAATAAAAACTAGAAGGCCACTTGTTACATATCATTTAGTAAATTTTTTATAAGGCTGAGAGTTAGCAAAGCCTTTTTTATGAGAGACAGAATGCACTTAAGTTCCATAATTTTGTATATTTGTCTGTGTATTTTTCTGTCTTTCTGCATGATTTCTTGAAAACTAACTGATCTATAATATTGGAATTTCTCTTGAAGCTTACTTAATATTTAGGCAACATCAAGTACGATTGTATTGCATGCCAATTCAGGGGGTTTGGCTAAACATTACAGAGTAATTTTATTTTACTTCAACTTTTCAAAGTTGATGACAACGAGAAAATCGCAGAACAAATAAATTAAAAACATACCGAGTAAAATTATATGAGATTTAAACATGTGATATCTAACATATGCAGCTTATTAAGTCCAACTCATACATAATTTAATCATAAGTGAAAATCATAGTGGTTACAAATTCACCTTAAAGAAAAGAAATTTAAATGTATTACGTGAAAAGTTATCTCGAGAAATATTTCATCTATACATTTTAACTGTTAAATTAAAATTCATATCTAAAAAGACAAAAATTAAGTGGTTAAATATACATGTCTTGATATCAAATTTTCTGAGCTTAACTAAAACCTATCAACTAACAGACCAATACTTGTTTTGATTTGCTGAAGAAATGAAAATTCTTTCCTCTATGTCTATTTTCCTACCACAAAATGTTGAATATACGACCTATATAGACTTGATATTTTGCTTGCTTCCTCTTTGAATCCTTTAACACGAAATACGGTGCGGCGTATTAATACCTTTTATGTTTTTGCTCCCTCTTATTCAGTGGGAATCGAGATTGATATATTTTGGAATATATGTAATTCTTAAAACGAAATGTTGGATCTTTATTAATGATTTTATTATTAAACTAAAAATATAAACTTTATTAATGGTTATGAAATTTTTTATGTGTAAATTAGCAAAATAGATAAGTTAATTATTTCCGACTATTCAAGAGTCGTGACATTTAAAACACCTATTTATATCAGGTTTTTATTTACAATTGTCGTGGGTGTTGCGTTTATTAGTAAGTAAGAGTTCTACTCTGGATTGCTCCAGTTTATTTAAAAAGTTTCTAATTAAATACTCATAAAAAAGGAAGCGTTTTTTTTTTTGCTTCACGATGTGCAATACTCGAGTAGATTCAAATAAAAAGGTGCATTTTTTTTACAAACATTCTGGCAAAAGTAATTTAAAAGTAATAGCTTTATATCTGCAGATGGCCGGTTATTGAAAAATTATTTATTCCATGTTTTAGAGTTGCTGTGCATGGATTTTAAGATTGTTGTGATATCTGGCTTATGCGTTTCTTCATGCTCTAGTAGTAATTGTTTATTTTACCCAAGATTTTAGGTATATGTTGGATCAATTATTCATCTGAAGGAGATATCAGATCGTAGATCTCAAAAAGTTGTCCTACTTATTTTTTACTATATGGCTCGATGGCCAATGTCCGTCTAAATCCTTCCCAATCCTTTCATCGTCAAAAACAAACCTGAAAGAAATATGTTTTCTAGAAAATAAGCCGCACCACAAGCAATATTTTGCCGAAAACGTACGCATGAATTGGAATTAATATTATACGGCTGTAACGCCATATTCACCCCATAAAAACTGAAATGTAAAGGATATAAAATGTTACTTCTATAAAAACTTTAACATACGATGGTAAAACATAATGTTGATATTTGAGAGCGCAACGCATTAGGAGTCATGAAAAGAACATCAAACAACGAAAAGTAACAAAACTTTATATTAGTTGTTTGGAACTCACTTTGCTTTTATAGTTTGTACCAAAGGTGCTCAAAGGAAATTGTGAAAGACGTTTAGTTTCAGTAAGGCTGCGGCGTTCTCTTTATTGTTTTTCAATAGGTTGCGTAATCCATCCTATTATTCCGACGTTGTGCGAAATCGAATCCATGAAATTCAACATTTTTACCTTTTATAAGATACACATTTAGAAGAGTTTACTGTAACAAACTTTTAATTAAAAAATACCCAGTTTCCATTTGAATTAATATTGGGTTGATGCGCTTATTTATACACATTATCAAAGAGCTGCAATAAGTATCAAGAACGTAGGACGAGTACATTTTAGCCGAAGTGTTGGATTAAATTATCATTTTAAAACTATAACGAAAAGGGAGTTTATATATATGTATATATATATATATATATATATATATATATATATATATATATATGAAATTAAATAAGGCTATTGCCATTTATAAAAAGTTTAACGTAAATAAAAGTCATTTGACAGTTATTTGGTCTTCCGATCATATGTTAGTTTGCTTATTTAAACGCATATGTGACAGATACGGCCAAATACAAAATAATTGAATCGGAAAAAGTAAGCGCTCTGTGGTGTAATGGTAGCACATTCACCCGGCAAGTGAGAGATCCGGGTTCGACTCCCGGCGGAGCAAGTACTTTTTGCGATTCAATGTTTATTGAAATTAAATAAGGCTATTGCCATTTATAAAAAGTTTAACGTAAATAAAAGTCATTTGACAGTTATTTGGTCTTCCGATCATATGTTAGTTTGCTTATTTAAACGCATATGTGACAGATACGGCCAAATACAAAATAATTGAATCGGAAAAAGTAAGCGCTCTGTGGTGTAATGGTAGCACATTCACCCGGCAAGTGAGAGATCCGGGTTCGACTCCCGGCGGAGCAAGTACTTTTTGCGATTCAATGTTTATTGAAATTATATATATATATATATATATATATATATATATATATATATATATATATATATATATGTGTGTGTAAAATACATACCTGTACAAATTCAGTCTCATCATATGTATTACACCACTCAAATACAGGTATAAGGGGAGTCGGGAGCTCCATTTAAGCCCATGTTAAATTCTCAAACTTTAAGGAACATTTACCAAAGAACTATATAATGATATGACTTAGAACTTTGTTTTCTTGATAAAGCACAATATACATATTTTAACACAAGAATTTTGTAAAAAATATTTTTTGGATTTTTTTTCAATTAAAAAAAATAATCTAAAAATTACCAGTAATTTTTATAAATTAGTCGCAATAAAACATTTTCTGATTGAAATTTTTTTTTAACCATGTGTTAAATGTGAAGATTAATGTCCTCTCCAAGATAAAAAATTATTGATATATCATTTATAGTTTTGGAGATAATGTTCCTTATTTATAAAAAAATCATTTTCGGAAAAAGCAATTTAATTGGAACATCCATTAGCTTAGCAACTAAACTTACTTTATAAATGCATTCCTGCACCATATGAGGGATTGTATGCTTCCTCTGCTTCATAGTCGTCTTCTAGCCTCTTTTTTGCCAGTGTAGTCTGTCTTCAACACTTTTTTTCTATTTCATCGCTGGCTTTATTCGCTTTTTTATGCGTAGCATGTCCATGTCTTAAAGCACATACACAAAGTTTACCCCAGGTACAATCCCTAATTTAGCAAACACTTCGCATCTAACTATATTGCATTTGTTGAAGACAGCAATAGCATCGTATACCCCTAATTCTAGAGTTCCTATAGCATGACAAAAGTACGCTTGGGAATACGAGCCCAAATCATGTTATTGAGCGATTCACTTTGGTTCTGTGTACCGCCATGCAAACACCTCTTCAGCAGTTCATTATTGTTAAGGTCCCTGGAAATGGGCTTAATTTCCTCCATAACCACAGCTGGAAGGTGAAAGTGCTCTTTGTGTTGGTATACTTCCTTATTATGGACTGATTTCTGAAACTTGCACCACGTCTCATGATCTTTAGGGAAGCCTAGATTCTAGGCTTCTCACACAATCACTATCTACAAACACCACTTTAGGCTTCCATACCTGCTTACGTTTTTTAAAGACTTTGTTACAAAATCTAGGCATTGCAATACCTTTGAAATAAAACTTCTAACACACAGAAAACACCAGGAACTTCAGAAAATAAACTGTGACATTTGAAATGTTATTCTTGGTTATAAACAGAAGAAAACAATAACAAACAAGGTAATGAAAGAAAAAACAGGTGACATACAAGTGTACCGATAGCAAAAAACGTAATAGTAATACAGCTCTCTTTTGCACAAAGAGTTATAGTACAATATAAAATACTGTCTTCTAAATGCTGAAACTCTCACAAAAATTTTGAAGTACAGCCTTTAGAAAAAAAATCTTATTCAAGAACTACTTGACCGATTTTCATGAAATTGGTCTTAAACTAACCGCTATGAAAATCAGAATAATATTCAATAAAAACAAAAAAAAAAAAAAGAAATTTTTGATCCATTTGACCTCCCAACTACCCATAAACAGAAAAGCAATGTAACGAACTTTTAAAAACAAAGGAAACCACATTAATCGTATTTAAACATCAACATCTTAGTAATTACTATTTATTGTACTGACGTTTATAATCCTTACACAAAAGATACTCGACTTTACTCCTATACCGAAATACACCGACTATATGAAAGTAGGCCTATGCGTTGAGTAATTAATCCTCAAATATTCTGAGCTTTTAAGCAAAAGTGGAAAATATCTTGATACAAATATAATACTTACGCAGAAACTTAACAGGAAATAGGTAAAATATAAAGAATAGGGGTGAAGGCGGAGAGCACTCTACAAGAGGTTCTGACTGAAGGACCATTCGACGCCCTGTTTGTGACGTCACTGATGGTCAATATATCACATTACCGAGACCATGCATTTAGCCTCTTCTCTACAGAAGCTATTATGTCTATGCCTGGCTATACTGGCTCATATAAAATCATTGAAGTCAAAGTTCAACATTTTATGGTTTATGTTGTCTATCAAGAGTAACTATCTCAGTCCTCCTGCTTTATATGGAATATATATATGTATATGTTCTTACATTAATATATACTGATGATTTTTTGGTGTTGCCGCATCTGTTTTAACTTTATATATAATGTAAATTCCAATTAATTTACATGGAATAAGAACATTTGTCATAGAGCATGAAATACCGTTGTGTATTCAGGCTTCTTCCATCTCAGATAGTCAAAGTAAAAACACAATTTTACAACCAATGTTATCCAGTAGTTTACCGAAAATTATGTACACATTAATCTTATTCTAATTAAAAGTGAGTTTTTAACAGAAAATAAAAATATCCAAAATTATTATTTTACTACTTACAAACTCTTAACCTATTAAGTCAAGAACAAAAACTCCGAGATACGTTTAGCAGTAAAATGCTTCATTACGATGGAATATATATTATTTTCATAAACCTTATTGGCTGACCGCTAGTAAAGTTTATCACTCAGAAGTCAGATTTAAATTCTATTCTGTCTGTATGATCCTTCTGTGTAGAACCGGGAGAAGGC
The DNA here is from genome assembly GCF_021130785.1 of Homalodisca vitripennis. Taxonomy (NCBI): domain Eukaryota; kingdom Metazoa; phylum Arthropoda; class Insecta; order Hemiptera; family Cicadellidae; genus Homalodisca; species Homalodisca vitripennis. The sequence goes on along the minus strand of NC_060214.1, from coordinate 50,304,961 downwards.
TATGTAGAACACTCTCAACGTATCATATACGCTGTGTAGACGTCTACCTAAGTATTAGCGTATAATCTTATTTTCTTTGGTGAGCAAAAATTATTAACTAGTTTCTTTTTATTCATCATGGTTAAGTAGACGTTATACAGTATAACTTTCCATACATTCAATGTAGACTAAATATTCCGTCTCCCAAAGAAGATAAGACTCCAGAAAGAAAATATAATTTCCAGAAGAAGAAGACAGACAGAATATAATTTCCACCAGACCTCTGAGTAAAAGGCTTCACTATAAGTCAGCCTACGTTAATGATTATATGGCACATACAAATACAACAAGTGATTCTCTCACTAAACGTAGATATTGTTTGTGTATACAAGTCTTGGTAGATACTGGATTAAACTAGTTGTAAATTTGTTTTCTCCGACAGTCTGAGATGGAAGATTCCTGTATGAATATTCAATAGTATTTTATACTCTATTTCAAATGTTCTTAGTTCAATTTAGTCCCAATTTTAAATAAATTTATCGAGATATCACTGTAACATATAGCTATCAAAAATAGATATCATCCCAATATTGTAGACAAAATTATTCAGAAGAAAACAAAAAAATCAATGAAACCAACATAATACCACCTGATCCTAATAATAATGAAATTCAGAAATATATATGTGTAACTTTAAATCCTTAAATCTGTTCGAAAAACCTTTCAAAATTCAAAATTTTCCATCAGTTACCAAACAAGAAATAATACATTTTAACTTATTGAACCAAAGAAAACCAAACATATGACAAACAAGTATTACACAAACAATGTGGAGTATACAAAATTAACTGTAGTGACTATGAAAGCTATATTGGACAAACTGGCAGATATTTTAATAAAATCTTTAAAGAACTTATACAAGCTTTTAAAACAAATATCATGTCTACAATCAAATCAAGTTGCGCTGAACATTTATTAGAAACTTTACATAACTACAAAAATATTGAAAAGAACATCTACGTTTTGGGAAAAAAAGGAATGGAGAAAAATGAAACACGAAAGAAGGATTAAATATTTATCTAAATTATAACAAAGATCCTCACAACATATTAAATAGCAATCTAAAAAATAAGACAAATTCTATCCTTGAAAAAATATTAAACACAGAATACTAATCAAAATTACAACTGTGTCATATAAACTTAATATCTGTTTAAATGGTCCAAATGTGTATATTTTGTTGGTTGTTTATTATTTAGTTAGAGAATAATGTTCACACTGAAGATGGTTTATAACGGAACACGTGTATGAAATAAAATTAATAAAAAAACACGGTTTTAGTTCACGACTAAGTATTCTAACATAAGTATAACATAATATAACGTGGAATAATAACTCAGTGTATATATATATATATATATATATATATGTGTATGTATATAATTATATATATCAAATATATATATATATATATATATATCTCAGAAGTTAAGTATATATATCGTAATAATATTATAAATGCGAAGGTAAGTTTGTTACGCTTTCACTCTAAAACTATTCAATCTGTTATACTGAAATTGTACATGGACATTAAAAGGGCTATTCTTATTTCGTAAACCTTTCGGGTTACGCCCAACTTGCCTTTAAAGTTACTAAATGTCCCATCTTGGTCATTTCTGCATTATTCATAGAATGAGCCTATGAAATGTAATCAGCTGTTCAGTGTAAACATTGTTTATTATTTTCAATTTGTTTACGTTTTTTGCGAGATAGGTTTTTATTAAGTAATCATAATTTTAACGCTGTTTTAGATTTCAGCGCTTTGGTAAATATTAATCTACCTTAGAATATGCCCTAAAACATAATAAGGTTAGAATTTAACTGCGAAGACTCCCTTCGAAGCAATCGTCAAGAACTATGCTAGAAGAAAGTTCACTGGCCTGGTCTTTTGAACTAATGTACCAATTCCAGTTCTACAATTTCAAAAATATTTAAAACGTTTACTATAAATTTAAAAACTGATATCAATAAAACCTGTTTTAGTTTTCATTTTACAGAAGTATACTTCTCTTATTTGTGTTATATAGGGTGTTTACTAAAGAATATTAAAATGTTGTAAACTTTTTATAAATCTAACAGTGGTTGTTTCATTAGAATCGAATAAAAAACAACTGATTAATACTACCAAACATAATACAATATTTTACAACGTTACACAACAGGAAGTATAGTATATTCTATAGTATAGTATATAATATATATATTCTTGTTCGGGAGAGAGGCAAAATCAGCTTTGGAACAAAAAGTACCAATACCGGAGTAATTAAAATAGCCATAAATATAAATTTCCACATATTCTCTTGATCATAGGAAGAAGGCAAACTTAACATTGGCGTCGGAAATATAATCATCTATAATAATCATATAAGTTAAGAAGCATTGTGTTGTTTCTGTGCACATGACAATTATATTAAGGATCTTACAGGATTATCAGTTTTTTTTTAAATCTAATGTCATAGTAACTATGAATACATTCAGTATTTATACAAGTATTGTACATTCCGTATCTTCACTTTATAGGATGACGATAATATAAGATTAATGCGGGAGAGAGGCAGTGACATAAAAGTTGTGTTTCAAATCCTGTCTGTAACTAAAGTACTTTCTTCAGTACCATCGACCTTGTACTGTAACGAAACTCCATATTCTGATTTATAAGATAATCTCACAGGCCTGTGGTAGAATATACGGTTAAAATAAGACTTAAAATAAAATTCTCTCCTAAAAAATAAAATAAAGATTGTAAATAAAAATATGAGAGAGTCCTATTAAAAACCCTTTCACTAACGCTTCATTTGATTTAAACAAATACCAATTTACTTTAGTGTTTTACGTAAACTTAAATATCTATATGATGTTAAGTGGCCATCGGCTTACAAGAAGTTATTAAAATATTTTAGTTATTTAGAATATACCAAGAACTATGCTTTTGTATTTTTTTCAGAAACAAAACATACTATAGCCAATGCTCGAGTATAAAATTATATACGTGGATCTTATTAATTTCTGTTAAAATAAAATAAAACTAGATTTTTTAAATAAACAATTTTTTAAATAAAACAAAACTACAAATTTTACATTTCTCAATAAGATATTGTAATGATTGAAATACAATAAAAATTATTATTATTGAAGAATATATAAAGTGAATTTATTCGAAACAAATCATACACTTGTTATTGGCTTCTAATAAATTTCGCCTCTCCTCAACTTACTTGATCCGTACTTCAATATATCTGTGTTTAAAATATATTAATTTATTTGTACTTTACTGATTGGAATATATATATTCATAATATATGTTTTAATACATTTCTTGAGAGTACCTATTTACAAAAGACTACCAATTGCATAAGACAGTGACAATTTTACACGATTTGCAAAGATTTAAAAAGGGGCAACTATAATTTTTTTAGGTATATCACATTAAATAAGGAGGAGCCTAAAATATGCAAAACGTGATAATCAATATGCAAGTTAATAATAACAATCAGTAGCTTACAAACTTGGTGAAATTTATCACAGTCAAATACACTACTGTGCAAAGTGAAGCGCGAGTCACTCGCTTGTAAGTGCAAGTCAGACTGGCCCTCGAGGCGCAGTTCCTCACCAAGCAAGTTTTAACTCGTTAGACAGACAAGTTATTCGATGTACAAATAGTTCACCCCGCTCCCCTCGCCAGTCACGAACCGCTGTCACGTGACTATTCAGAGACTGGATGTAAACGATTAAAAATTATTTAATTTGGACATTGCCTTTGGGAGCCAATGTTTTAAGGGTAATGGCAGTGAAACAAAACAAAAGTGTGCCTTATATACATTTTACATTAATATTTACAAACTGTACAATACACATTTTAAATTTGTATTATTACTAGGGTTACGCATAACGAAATAAAGGTTTTCTAAGTACTTAAAAATATGATCATAAATCGATGCTGCTAATTATAACATAAGCTAACCAATCCGGTGACTAGTACAATAGTGCTTTCTGACGATCTTCAAAATTACCCAAAAATAGGTTGTGAACAGAAGAGAAAAACTACTTGTTTTTGTTAGAATTAGGATCATAAATAAATCAAAGTAGGAGTAAGCACCACCATCTGTCGAGTAGTGTAACGGGCATATCGACAGTTTCATGTCTATCGTTACATGATAGGCATGATGCACATGAGGGATATCAGCCATGATAGATAAACAGTCAGAAACTTACCAAGTACATATTTTTACCTCCTAAAGTAAAAGCATTATTAACGCTCAGCCAGTAAGATAAAGAAAATCAAGAAATTTATTTATAATAAACATTTACAATCTTGGGTCCCAACAAATTAAACAGATAATTTATCGTTGGGTTCCCAATCTTTACTATACAACAACATCCTTATATAAATGTGTTCTAATCACAAAAAGAAAACCGATTGAAACGCTCTTTTGGCGTCGGTGCTTTCAGCCATTACCAATGGAATGCACAACCAGACTACAGATAAAGTAATAGCATAAACATAGTGTCTGGATTAAAACCATTTGTATAATATACATGATCGACATATTCTATATTCACGACCATTCTACTACTAATTCCATTGAAATGTATTACAATATGTCAACAATAGTTCAATATAATGTATCACCTGCAACAAACACACACACGCGCGCACACACACACACACACACACACACACACACACACACACACACGTTTATTCTGTAAGAATCTAAATCCAATTTCAATGTATAAAGATAGAACACCATTCACAGGTACAGATTATATGAAAGGTTATACAATATAATCTATTTTCCTAAGCCTAAAAGTTCACTAGTCTACTCATCACTTTCCATTTCAAGTAGCCAGATCAAGTATGTAAGGTTTTGCAACGTAACAATTTTTAAATTTTATGCAGTACATCTATAGGTTTTTGATTAAATATTTTTGGAATAATGTAACTCAGCGAATTTTTTCCCGTATGTATTACAAAATCTCGGCAGTTTATATTGAATGAATTTTCCTAAATGCATAGCACGTTTTTTGTGTTTTCTGTTTTTAAACGAATCAGATAAGTAGTATTTTTGAATGATTTTTAATTTTAAAAGTTGTTTGGCATTTAAGGTATTGTATATGTATAGTAAAAGGCTATCAGGAATTTGGAAATTGCGCTGCAATTGTGGCACGCCCACCATTTGATATAGTGTTATATTCTTTTGCAAGATATCCACCCGGTTTATGATGGACTTAGAGGCTGTACCCCATAAAAAAAAAAAAAAAAAAAAAACCTCTACCCATACCGCATCAAGGATTCAAACATCGACTTATAAATTAGCTTGATTGCTGAACCGGGAAGGGTACTTCTTAAGTAGTAGAGTTTCGCAGAGATTCAGCTTTTAATCTTTTTATCATTTTGTTTATATGCAACTTCCCCATTTTTCAATTTGTGGTCTATAGTGATGCCCAAATAATTTGTTTCCGTAGCCACTTTTAAACTTTCACACAAACAACTGTTTTCATTATGGTTATATAAGCAAACACAGTCATGGCTTTTAACTATTGGAGGTCGATCAGGAATATTATGAGGAATGAAAGTTTATTACGAGGGTTTTTTTAGAATTTATAATTAGTTTTCTGTCGTGAGCCCATCTAAGCATTTACATTATAATCAGAAGAAAAGAGGGATTCTGCCAGGATAGAAGTCCTTGTGAGCCACCACGAGTGCTGTGTCATCAGCGTAAATAAACAAATGTCCATGAAAATTTTGTTTTGAAAGACTATTAACATATATATTAAACAGAATTGGGGCCAGAACACTACCTTGTGGGACTCCTTGGTTAGCTACTCTGTATGAACAATATTCATTGAAAATTTTAACAGAAAATGGTCTATTTTCCAGGTAACTTGCGAAACCACTTTAAGATGTAGGATTCAATTCCGATATGTTTTAATTCATCCAGAAGTATGGCATGGTCCAAGTGTATCGAATGCTTTTGAGTAATCGACAAAAAATGGCCAAAACCTGCTTTCTGGAATTTAAATGATAATTTATAAAATTTGTAAAATCAAGCAACAAAGTCTCTGTCCCTTTATTTTTTCTGAAACCATGCTGGTTTTTCACAAATTATTTTATTTTCTTCCAAATATTTATTTAGATAGTGTGCAACATATTTCTCGAATATTTTATCCATGACCAATAAAATAGCTACAGGCCGGTAATTTGAGGTTAAGTTTCTGGATCCTGACTTAAAAATTGGTCTTATAATAGCAACTTTAAGATTGTCTGGGAAGATTCCTGATTTAAGTGATAATCTTATAAGGCTGCATATTACATCACAAATCCTTTCCTGCGCCATTTGAATGTCCTTTACTCTTATTCCATCAATTCCTAGGGATTTTTTATTGCTTATTGACTGGATAATTTTACGTATAAATAAAATTATTTGGCTTTAGGTATGTAAAAGTTTTGAGTAGGTCTAAAAGAGCCAGTTGAATGTGTTAGCTTTTCTGGGCAAACATGATTGAGATCCTTAACACTTTTTTCAAAAAAAAAATCCGCAAATTCGTTTTGTATGGTATCCGGGGTGACAACGTTCAAAAAAAGCTCGATATGTTATCGTCTAGGTTTTCACGGGTTTTATTTCCAAGCATAGCATTTTATACAATTCCATTGCTTTTTTCATATCATTTCGGACGTTAAAAAATTCGCTATATAAACGTAATCTCTTTTTGTTGTAAATCAATCTGTTTATTTTATTTCGAAATTTTACGTAGTCACAACGATATTTTTAAATTGCTTGGAGAATGCTTCCATTTTTTAAACATCCTATCTCGTTCCTTTATTTTTTTAAAAAGGAAGTCAGTCATCCAAGGTTTTTTAACTCTGAAGCGAGATGTTTCTGTAGACTTTGTTGTTATTACTATTTTTTTTTACTCCTTTCGTAGACATTTAAAAAAATTTTTAACACCTTTTCGTAATATGAATTTGGATTATTATCTGTATGTACAGTTGGCCAGGTCACCTGAGTCAAAAGCCTATGAAACAGAAATATTACTTAGAATAGTTTGCTTCGAAACATTCATGACCTCCAGAACCTTGGGTCGTTAATCATAGCGCATGCTAATAAGATAGTGGTCAGCTGGTTTATAGGTAATAACTGCTGGAAATATCCTCCAAGGGATCGGATCTAATGTAAATATGGTCGATGCACGATGAAACTAAAACGTTATTTCGAATTTCTTCTCTTGTATTAATATCGATGCAATTCAAGAGTCCATAAGAGGTTAAAATCGATTCATATTGAACTATACGAGATGATGCAGCATGATTTAAATTAAGATTAATTGTCACCGACTAATACAAGTCTCTCCTTCCTATTACATTGACTCAGCAAACATATCTAGCTCATCCAAAAACGACCCTTCATTGGTGATTGGTGGTCTGTAAATGTGTAAAATCTGTATGCATTGGTTTTTAAAAATGTTTACATTAAAACGCCATGAACTCACATTAAGTTATTCTGACATCAGACAATATCGGAGAAATAGACAATTTTTTATGAATATTACACCGCCAGGCCCCTCCCCTTCTTGACTCTCTGCATCTAAACAACAGTTATAATCTGGTATTTGGAAGATATCAGTTAGCGATGAATCTATATCTATTTCTGATATTAATAACACATCAAAGTTACACCCTCCTAAGAAAACCCTTAGGTCGTCAAAATGCTTCCGGAATACGCCGCAGATTTATGTGTAATAATTTGTGGGAATCAATGAGCGCTTCGTTAGTTGATAAGAAAGAATCAATATCCATATGAAATGTAGTATTTACGAGTTAAATAATTATTTGAGCTGGGATTTTATTGTTAGTTTAAAATACATACGTAAGTTATTAGTCTAACAGTTTGTTATGTAAGAATTTGTACCGAAGTTAGAAAGTATCAATAAAAACCTAGGAGGAAGCCGGAAAAATATTACAATGTTGATACGAGGTGGTAGGAGAGAGCTGGGATTAATGTGTCTAGTATAACATTGGTAATTAGCGATATTGGTTTAGCGTAATACGCAGCTTGTTTATTTTGTGATATCACGGTTATAGCTGTTACCAAGCTACTCATCTGTGTGTTACTTGTTATAAACTCTGGTTATGTGTAACCAGAGTTTATAACAAGTATTCACACAACACGGTTATATACACGTTTTTACAAATTCATAAATAAATTTGTTGTTCAATGGATTTTAACATACATAACATGCAAAGTCCATACCGTTATATTTATTTCTTTTATTTTAAGGAGCTTCGAATAAGATACGGGTTATCCGTTATCCATACCAGCTGGAAGGATAACACGCACACGCGATTACAGTATGTTCACCACACAGCCAATTGATTATAACTGCAGCCATTGATTGTCTGTAATGTAAATATCCAATGGACATTGGCTCATTAAAGGGATTGAAGTATTATGTAGCCTACTTCTTCATCCACATACTTTATTTGGGGATCAACGAAATGTGTATACATAAATATTCATCCCAATTATTGACAACGTATTAAATTTTAACTAAAGTATTATATTTGGAGATTGTGTGTATGTTCGTCGTAGTTATTATTCAAGATTGTGACACAATTTATGTAAACTATTTGATTTTCATGAACTTGATTTTAAACTAGTTTCTACCGATTAAAAAATAATATATATTGTTATGGAATTATACAAAATAAAATAAATTTAAAATTATAATGTAATCAGTTAATAGGTGGAATATAATAATTTCACAATATGCATTGGAAAAATATGAGTATGTGGAGTTTAAAATAACACTTATAATTACAATAAATTAATTTAACTTACAAAGAATACTCTCGTACACTAACCGATACGATGTCACATTTAAGTTTTTCTACTGTATTTATCCTATCACTGCATGTACTTTTAAATATACGATAATATAGTTGTTCCTTATATATATAAAGGAATATATATATATATATATATATATATATATGCTATATATATATATATATATATATATATATATATATATATATATATATAGTATATATATATATATATATATAAGGAAATATTTATTTGGGCAGGATACGTGAAACTTGTGGAAAGACCCAGGTGAGCATACTTGGGTACATACCATGGTGAATGAGTTTGATAACTCTTGAAATCTGTGTAAAAAATTGAGTTTTTAGATATCTAAGCAGTAATATATGCCTTTTTTCATATTTAAAAAGTTATTTTTTATCTTAAATAATCCTTTTGCTATTTTAAAACCACTTCATAACCGCATAATGAGAATAATGAGTTAAGTAAGCACTTTCCAATAAAAATTGTCTAACCTGGTACAGACATCTAACGAATGTTGTACTTCACAATTTTCTGGAAATTTATTACATTTTACTTTAATTAATATTATAAAACACGTCATGGTTGAGTATTTTTCACGTAAAAAATAAAATACATCGCCTTAAACTCTAAGAGGCCACGGCAGTCAAGTGCTAGTGCAGCAAGTCCATCACGCGCTTACAACTAACTAAAGCTGCAACCCTGCAGTGCATGGCCAACGGCACGTATAGTCCCTTCCTTCCATCATAGCTAGGAAATCTTGTATATTTTCCTGACCAGTTATTTGATTGGTAAAAAAATAAAAATTGGTGATAAAAATGTAAAAAATTGGTACAAAATTATTGTATTTTCCATTTTGATTTATTTGAAATGTATATATATATTGAAATATATATATATATATATATATATATATATATATATATATATATATATATATATATATATATAGGAAATGAATGTATGTGTGTTTGCCCTTTATGGAATCGCAAAATATTAGACAGACCATTATGAAAATTTGTATGTATGCTTTTTTTCCACGGAGAAGGTTCATAAGCTATGACCATTGGTGTAACTCACTACCAAGCGGCGCTGCAAAAGATAAAGGGTTTAAAAGCGCCTGCACAACATAAACTGCAATTACGAGACAGTTACGTATATTACATAGTCAAACACTATTTGAAGGCGCTAAGTTATTATGTATATTTGTCTTTAAGATACATTTCTGATTGAACTTAAAGTTTGAGTGTTAGACCACTTTATAATAAAGTACATGTACGTGCACAATGGCTATAAACATAAACAGATTTTCTTGATCGTGGCAACAAGGCAAACTCTACATCGGCGTTGAAAATATAATTCAATTAAAACCAGAAGTTCACATAAACGGGCAAAGCTTACGAAAAGCGTGCAAAGCCGCGGGAAATAACTAGTTGTTAATAAATGTTATCAGTGAGTATAAAAAATTAAAATTTTCTTTGGCACAAAAAGTTACAACAAGATTACAAAATTCTGATATATTTTTCTAAAATAATTCGTGGTCCTCTGCACACAGTTCTATACAGCTCACGTGAATTTGATGTGTTTAAGGCTTTAGCTTGCTTCAATTTGGGTCATGTCGTGAACTGGTGTTAAAAAAATGTTCACTGACGCTCTACAAACTGTCATTGAGTGAAACACATTACAGTCGAATTCAATAATTTCAATATAGAAATAGGAATAATTTATTTCCCATTACCATACAACATTCAAATCATATAATACATTGTATATAATTTAACATTTCATCCAGCATCAAGAAATCAACAACAGACGCATACCCCTAGAAACTAATCTAAAATAACAATACAAGGATAAATAGATAAATAATCTTAATAGTATAAATAAATAACAATACTTATAACAAAGCAAGATACAATTCTTTTAGGTACTTCAGAACATATTTAGATGCTTAGATACAACAGTCATATTCAGCCATAAATAAAAAAAAAAAAAACTTTAAATGGTTAGGAAATTTAGGACCTCATAGGTAATACCTGCTTTGAGGTTCCCTCAAAAATAAATAAATAAATAATATTAATATTTATTAATATATTAATAATTATACAAACCATATATACACAAACCATATATGTTATTGATAACTTCATGTTCGAATTTATGCGTACATACAAAAATTAAACGGTTGCAATCCTTCGAGTGATAGGCTTAACTAATGCTTAGAAAATTAAAAAATACAATATTAATCGTAATAATATGAACTATTGTTTGGCCATTTGCGTCATAATAGTGGCCACATTATTGTCAGGAATACAGCATATTACTAATAAATCTAACCTGAAGACACTGATTAAAATCTATAAATTTATAAGAGGAACTCAGCAGGATTGCCAACTTTGAGAACATTCTGTCAAACTTCCGGACTAGACACAACTGTAACTTTCCGACTAAATTGATGACAATAATTCTGATTGATGAAGGAAGTTAAACCAAACTATCTGCACCAAGTTCCATCACATTAGTCCATTGTGCATTGCTGGAGCTCGTTAGTCATCAACGTTTGTCATCGTTATGTGTTGCCACAACAGAAACATGAAAGTTCAAGAACTTTTCCTCACCTTCTCCAGGGTACAGACTTATAATATCCTCAAGCACTTATAATAACAACAGTTTAGTATGAAAAAATATGTCATCACAATATATTTAGAATAGTATTTGGCAGCAAGATATTTTACCTTAAGAACACTAATATATATTAAAGGAGACAGAAGAAATTTCTCAAATATAGTAGAGGTACAAACGAGAAACCTCAACTCAGCATTAGCATTTGAAAGCAAACAAGACGATGTTCAGTCACATTACATCCGTATATCCTTTTCTATTTCAAATTGTCTTACCGTTACGTTTCAATCGTGAGAAATTATACTACACAACGTTGTGTTTTATTAAACATGATCTAGTAAATATGTAAAATTACAGTTATTACAATATTGGAAATTTTTAAGATTTATGATTTTAAGCTAATGCGTAACCATTACACATCCAATGGTTCAAAAGACATCCCATAGTTGCAAGTAATCTATTTTCTTGATATATACATTTGGGCTCATGAACATTCATAGTAACTTCAGCAGAGTCATTTTACATTACACTGAACTTTATGTAACGTGACAGAACCAGGAATGATGTTCAATTACAAAGTTAAGTGTTAAATTGATCTACTATGGAGCGGAGTACTCTGTGAATCTCGGCTATAACATAATTGATCTAAACCAAGTTGGAGCTTCGCTTTTGTCAGTTATCCTGTATTACACTCATGTAGTTAGAATTTCCCATTAAACTTATCTCTTTGATCCTGTTATACATAGCTACGGAAGTTGGCCACTCCCCTACTTCATGCGAGTTGATACTGATGCTCTAGAAAACATGCATTCATAACTCAAGATGACGAAAGGTAGTACAGTTAAGGTAACGAGAAACTTGCTGAATGTTTGATCACAATGTTTGATCACAATGTTTGATCACAATAATAATTATAAAAACATGAAATATGGTAGCATGTAACCTAATTATCCAAAATATATTAAAAATTTAATTTAAATTTAGTTTTCAAATAGATAAGAATTAGTTCAATGATTTGAATTTTGCTGAGCATCATTAATACGTATAACTCAGTAGGCTGGTTGAATTTCTCATTTGCCTGCCAAATATATATAAAGATTTTAGAGTAAATGGATTTGTAAACAAACTGAATGCAGCCACATGCCACTTTAATATGTGACGTTGTAATACGTAATAATGAAACGACATATGATACATGAACTTCTTTATACGAAGCTTGTTACAGTACACGCAGGGTGCCGTACTCCTACCTGTATTAATAATGAAGGGAATAACTATAATGTAAATGTTTCCTACAATACATACAGCACTTCCTAAATCTAAATAATATCGTATACAATAGAAGAATGGACAGACTAACTAACTGTGCCAGAGATAGATCTCTCCTTTCTCACAGCCACCTTGCTCCTCTGGGAATATTTACTCTGAGAACTAATATAATGATTTAGTTATGCAGTCGAAATGGTTAAAAGTACGAAGAGTTGACACTAAGAGAAGACTATCACGAGCGACTTAATGTTTTATTAGTGTCACAATAACTTTTTAGAGCATCGATAAAATAACACCACTTACTATCCAAATGTCAATACGATACACATGTTCGTCTCTTATGCAGAAATAAAATTTAAGGCGCCCCCACGAGTGTTGGTCATCTTATACTGTATTATATTCCAGTCAAAAAAGAATAAAACATACCCCAAAGTGATCCACTTTGTATAACGATGCTAACATGTTAACCGTGCGCTTAATGGCAAGAATTCATCAAAAGAACGTTCTTTATAGAATATATATATATATATATATATATATATATATATATATATATATATATATATATATATATATATATATATGTATACAAATAAAGGGTTTTAATCACCTTCGTTAACACTAAATTGCTCTCAAAGACCACCCGGAGTATTTGCAGTTACGATTGGTTGGAATAGAATTCGATGTTTTTATTCAAAATAATAAGTTGAATTCTTCTTCTCTAAAATAATCAATAACTAGTCCGCCCTGTATACTGATGACTCCAGTTTGGATAAATGTTTCAAATTGGCCGACTGACATGGTGTAATGTTTAATGGTTGATGAAAGTGTAATCTGAACGCAGTCATTCTTCCGTCAAACTGCGGGCGTTGCCTCAATTGCTCCTTTGTACCGTGTTAGTAGTGAACCGTGGAAGCTATTCTCGGTATGACCTAGTTCAGTAGCGGTCATTCTCCCATCAAAGTGCGGACGTTGCCTCAATTGCTCCTTTGTACCCTGGTAGTAGAGAACCTTGGAAGCTCTTCTCAGTAAGACCTAGTTCGGGAGTGGTCACTCACCCATTAAAGTGCAGGCGTTGCCTTAATTGCTCCTTTGTACCCTGGTAGTAGTGAACCGTGGAAGCTCTACTCAGTATGACCTAGTTCGGGAGTGGTCACTCACTCTCCCATCAAAGTGCAGGCGTTGCCTCAATGTCTCCTTTGTACCCTGATAGTTGTGAACCGTGGAAGCTCTTCTCGGTATGACCTATTTCGTTAGTGGTCACTATTGATTGCCCCTTTGTACCCTGTTATTGTGTGAGTAGTTGGAATCCCTATAACCACTTGTTCCACACCCCATGCCAGTCACTGTTAAAGAGGAGAATGAGGCATAGCCTATTCATGTCTACCCATCATCGACGGTCAACCCGGTCGGAGACCTGAGGATCCGAACTAGACGTACCGGTTCGTCTTTCATGAAGGGAGAGATCGTTGCTGAGTGGGCATCACGCCTTGTAAAATCCTGATCTTTACCTCTAGTAAAAACTTTTCCTAGCAATATGTCTTTTTTGGTTTCTAATTTAATATCACATTAATTACCATGCTTCAGCATTTCGGCCAGGAAAGTATATCCCCACAAATGTTATTTGGTTATAAATCAAATACCATTTACTAAATGCTCCACTCAACCTGATATATTCCGAGGACCCCAATTAAATTAGGCAAACAGAAGAAAGTAGTTATAAAACGTCATAATATGATTCGCAATTTTTCACTCGAACACACCATTATAGAACTTGGCCTTCAAATTGACATGAAAATGAGAGATATAGGAGTAGGGATATCGATAATATAAGATCATCTGACCTTATAAACCTCTCCCTTGATTAACTTGTAATACACTTTAAATACACCTGCCACCGTCCCGTTGTCTCAACAAGTATTCTTGAATTTCCTGTATTTAGAAAAACCATACTGCTTTGTGATTTTGAAATGTCTTCAAGCCATGTAGAGATACAACGTGAAACTAAAACAACTCTTATTACACTTCTAATAAGGTAAGACTAAAATCCTAAAAGCAATATTAACAAAATTGTTTCAATAATGATCCAAACGTGCTGAGCCAAAATGATACTGACATAATTATGAATGATCGATTTAAATTTATGATCTAGTGAATTTAATATTTTAAAGGGTTTTCATGTTTATCTCTCTGTCTATACAGTGAGTGACGTTATATTTTCTTAGTTACATGAATGAGAGAGCTGTACTTTTTGTTTAGTTAATTGGAGCTATGACTAGTTTTGCAAGTTCAAATAAACCATGGTAGATTAAAATGATAACCAAAGCCGTGGGACGAATTACTCACTCTTTATATCGGAAAAGAGCAGATTAATTAAGAGTGTCCCTCTTATGGCTGCAACGGTCGTTCGCTCTCTATTTATCTCATTACGTAGTATGGCTAATATTTATTTCAAAATTAGAATTATTGGAATCAAGAGATTATATATATATATATATATATATATATATATATATATATATATATATATATATATATATATATATATATATTGCTGTGCTGGATTATAAAATATGTGTTTGGATTATTTAAATGTATTATTTTTTTAGCTGACCATAAACAACTGCATGATTATATGTGTGAAGCTAAGAGACTAAAGTTCCACAACGTGTAGTTTTCTGCATTTATATTTTATCTTAATCGCTTTCAGCTCTACAAAATAATTTTTTCTTGTAAATGGTATTAGGTATTTTATATCTGTTCATAGATATAAAACATCGGAGAACATGTGACACAATTACAGTAAAAGGATGTATTAGGCTACGCCCTATTAAATACGAGAATTAAATAAAGAAAGATTACGCTAGACAAAGATTTTCACAAAGTTCTATTAACAATTTCAATTCTATAGCTCATTTAACTGTCCAAAATTATTGTGGAAATACATACAGAAAATAATGCTTGACAGCGAAAAGCTAATCTAATTTGGCCAATCTAATGAATAATATCGTCAATGACGCTCAGAAGAATGCGTAGAGTGACAGACACCATTATTGTATTCGTTGTTGCCTAATTATAAAATGATAGAAAGGAAGCTCAATGAAAAATGCCAATGGAATAGACCAGGTTGATCTGTGATATCTTATGGAGAGTCAGACACAAGGAAACACAACAGCAGACAAAATTATTTTTTCACACTTACTACCTTAGCGAATTAGATATTTTCATGAAAACATGGAAAATGTTTATGTAAAACCATAAATTTAATTGCTACACTATCATTTTTCAACAATTTCCTATTTATCATATTTATTTATGACCTTTGGTACTATTTACTCTAAACTTAGATGTCTTTCAAATAAATTTTTATTAGCTGGTGAAATATGTTTAACCTTAACGTGTAAAACTTATAATTCTAAATGTGTAACATGACTTGACTTGCTATGCTGCGGAAGCAATATTGTAAACAATCTGAAAACCTCGGGAGTGCCTGAGGTATTTGGAGTGCGAATATTGCATACATGAAATATTGGCATGTCTACATATTGAACACATCGTATTGTTGGTGAAATGACCAGGGAAATCTGTACGGATTCAACTACAAACCCTGGTCACTTGGTAATCCAAGGATGAATAAAATCCTTCGGGAGTTAGTAAATAATAAGAAAATAACACGTTAGTTGGTAATCGTATACAAATTAGATTAAATCCTTGAAAGTTTATATCTTAAACCTTGAATTTTGTTTTCATAATCAACTGAAACCAATTTAACCAAATTAGATTTATTTTAGCTCTAAAATATTTTAGAAATGTAACACATAAATTTTAAACCATATATCTTAAAAACAGTTACTTAACTGTGAAAAACAGTTTTAGAAGGGTTTTATAAGTATATGCCTATTGCTATCACCCTAAAACGTCAATGAATTTTGTGGATAAATATCGTTACATTCATGGATTTGCCTCTTTTTAGCAGCAAAATATCTTACTGTACGCATTTTTGGAAAATATATATTGCATAGTTTAACATGCGTTTTTGAAAACATATTTTATATGAACTTTACATCCCTACAATTTATTTTCAAAATCTGGTTAAAAACAGTAGAGAATATTCAGGTTAGTTAAAAGTAAAAATATTTTCGGCACTGATGCTGTATCTCTTTTGGTACAATATAAATTTTATTGCGATCTTGGGAAACTTTGCATCAAATCCATGCAGATGACTGCGACTAATGCACTCTATTTTGCACCTAATGACAAAATTGTATTTTTTTATTTTGCATTGATTTATTATTGTATATTAATTTAGCAACTTAAAGCTAACGATAAAACAGAAAATTAGTTAAACCTAGGTCGAAAAAAGGTGATAGATGATAAAAAATTTCTGTCTATCTTTATTTGAAATATAAATATCGCTAGTAAAAACTTTCAAGTACACTCTGTGTGTATTACTTCTCAAACATTGTTGCATCTTCATTTGTTGACACATTGGATTTTTTTCGGATATTCAGCTCTCATCTACGTGAAATGTCAATCCGTGTTACATGCATACTGCTTTTTAATGCAAGAAAGTTTTTTTACTACTTATATTCACATGTTAAATCTCATAGGACTGTACTATGTTTGTTTACTCACTTTTAAATGCTACAATTATCTTTTTCGCATCATTGTTGCCCATAGGAACGATGTAGTGTTAGCTAACCCTCATATTAATCCCGTAAAGTAACATGCACCATAATGGGACTTTATGTTGCTTTTATAGGCTAGTCTAAAGGTTAGTTCTCGATAACGATCTAATATCATAGGGCCAGACAGAAATGTATTTTGTTCAATCCTCCCGAGTGATAGGGTTTGATAACGCTCAGTAAATTAACTACCCCTTAGCAAATTTATATCTTTGAATAGTAAACAAGTATTTTTGTACTAACATATATGGTGATCTTTGTTTACATACATGGCAATTGGATTATGCTAATATACACCACTCGCATTCTAAACGTGTGCTGTTGGGCATTAATTTTGGTAATTTACACCTCATGCCGACGGCAAGAGCTCATCAAACATTCACACTGCTGATGTTGGCAAACTACTGGCAAAGGGTATTCATTGCAAGGTATAATTATTATAACCGGTACAACAGTGGGACGGTGATTCAAAGTTCGCTTCGTTAATCAGTAGCATTACATGAAGCGATGCTGTCGTCCATAACATGCTCAGGTAAACTTCATTGCGTGATACAGTAAATGAAGAGCGGCTTGATATGCTGCTTCACTCTACAAAAAGATTTTCATGATTCAATAAAATTATTCCAAAATGAGAGCTTGTAACATAAACTGAAAGAGGTTTCAGTACCCATTTTCTTAATATAATCTAATTAATTTGATTTACTTTGCATAAAAATGGTAAATAAATAAAAATCCTTAAATAGATTATCCATATTAAGTAGGTCAATAATAAGTACTCATTTTGGTTTCAAAGTCTAAGATGTAAAATAACTTTTGTAACTTTGTAATTAAACTTTTCCATGACGAAAACGAAATAATTTAATTTAATTTAATTTTTAGCCCTAAACATTTTTGAGGTTTATAAACAAAAAACTTAAATTATTGTAATAAAATATAGTTCTACGTTCATGTACAGTATTTTATAATACTGAAGGCTGAAAAGTTTATAAAAAAAATACTGAACAGCATTCAAAAAATGAATTTTCTTGTTGACGTGGACCCAATTAGCAACTGAATTACTAACTCGCTATTTTTAGTTGGAAACGTAACACGTTTATAATGGAATTTTAGTTCTAGAATCCAATGTTTATTAAAATATTAACCTTCATGGTGGAATTTCGATTGCAGTTTTGTTTAGATCTGTTTAAGTTAAAGATGCTTAATATATTTAGCAATACCCGATCTTAGTCGTTTCAAGAGTACTTTGGGTACTGCTACGAGGTAAGTCACAATACATAATTTTATAGTTTTCTTATGGCACTTAAACCATAACCTTAGGGATTGAGTGAAGAATTAGAGCCTTGTTTCGTCTTTGAATTGAGTATAACTGTTGCCACTGTCAGTGTTTCATACTCTATGATTACAGTTTGTACTAAATGGACGAAACACATGGGGTTGGAGATCTCTGAGGTCGTAGAAATTAATACTCCATTTGAAAAGTTTACTTATAACTGTAATTGTGGAAATAAAACATACAAGCGCCTCTTCTTAATGAAAAAATAAAATTATACCGTAGCTGCTAAAACAGATTAATAATCGACTTGAATATATTTTGGGAGGGGAGCCTGGAGTTTTCAATGTTGTTTATAATTTAGGTTACAATCTGTTAACTTTATAATGACTTCCCTTTACGCTGAGATCAACTCACACATTGAGGCGTCAGCATACTGACTCGGCATTGCAGCTGTAGTCACAACAAGGGTGATAAGAAGTCTAGAACATAAATATTAGAAGTAATAAAAGTTACAAAGGCTTGATCTCGCCTTAATAAAATCGAGATAGTATTAGCTATTTATCGAGACAACTTGTAAACACGACAACGTGGTTTCGTCAAAATGACATTACCACAACTTATATCTGTATTGTAACACATACGTAATTATTAGTAAAATAAAATTCATAGAATCGATGTACAGATAGTTGCTGAAAAGGAAGTCTTGTATTAAAATACGAGACAAACATCCTCCGGATGTAAGTGGATACGCACATCCGCCCAGACACTGATGATGAACGAACGGGAAATGCTTATTTAAGCAGCGGAAATGCTTATTTCTAAAAACCGTGTGACAATGTAAGGGACAGCCATGCTGATATGAAAAAATTGGTACTCACCAATTATGATGGAGAGATTTGGCATAGGCGTAGTTATGGAGAGCTGGCGAAAGAACATCATCAAAACTCGGGAACAAGGAGGAGAGGAGAAAGTCGAGGACGGAAATTCGAAAAGCGACGTTCGGGTGTACCAGTGCTTGTGTTCGTGTGCGGGAAAAATATCTTTAGGCGTAATAAGTGTCAAGTGCAATAAAATGTAAGTAATTTTAGGATCTTAGTAATATATATATATATATATATATATATATATATATATATATATATATATATATATATACGTTAAATTGTATAAATGGCAATAGCCTTATTTAATTTCAATAAACATTGAATCACAAAAAGTACTTGCTCCGCCGGGAGTCGAACCCGGATCTCTCACTTGCCGGGTGAATGTGCTACCATTACACCACAGAACGCTTACTTTTTCCGATTCAATTTTTTGTATTTGGCCGTATCTGTCACATATGTGTTTAAATAAGCAAACTAACATATGATCGGAAGACCAAATACCTGTCAAATGACTTTTATTTACGTTAAATTGTATAAATGGCAATAGCCTTATTTAATTTCAATAAACATTGAATCACAAAAAGTACTTGCTCCGCCGGGAGTCGAACCCGGATTTCTCACTTGCCGGGTGAATGTGCTACCATTACACCACAGAACGCTTACTTTTTCCGATTCAATTTTTTGTATTTGGCCGTATCTGTCACATATGTGTTTAAATAAGCAAATTAAATAAGGCTATTGCCATTTATACAATTTAACGTAAATAAAAGTCATTTGACAGGTATTTGGTCTTCCGATCATATGTTAGTTTGCTTATTTAAACACATATGTGACAGATACGGCCAAATACAAAAAATTGAATCGGAAAAAGTAAGCGTTCTGTGGTGTAATGGTAGCACATTCACCCGGCAAGTGAGAGATCCGGGTTCGACTCCCGGCGGAGCAAGTACTTTTTGTGATTCAATGTTTATTGAAATTAAATAAGGCTATTGCCATTTATACAATTTAACGTAAATAAAAGTCATTTGACAGGTATTTGGTCTTCCGATCATATGTTAGTTTACTTATTTAAACACATATGTGACAGATACGGCCAAATACAAAAAATTGAATCGGAAAAATTAAGCGTTCTGTGGTGTAATGGTAGCACATTCACCCGGCAAGTGAGAGATCCGGGTTCGACTCCCGGCGGAGCAAGTACTTTTTGTGATTCAATATATATATATATATATATATATATATATATATATATATATATATATATATATATATATATATATATATATATATCAGGGTTCATTAATCATTTACAATTTCAAGGTACCTGTACCTAATATAATGAAAAGAAATGTTCACAATTTCAAATTAAAATAAATTGCAATGAATACTTTAATATTAAACATGTCTTCAAAGTATTAAGGTATGAAAATTTGTGCTTAATATGTCGGTTGATGTTATCAATTGTTAATTAAAATGTTAATCAATTTAATGAGATGTTGTCACAAATAAAATATGTGTTGGTTCATTTGAGGGTGTTGTACTGCTAATCTAACCTATTATTAAATCCTCTCATAGCAACCCTTGCTCATAATATATTATAATACTTCACAACCTTAATCTTAATCTAAACCTTACAAACCTTACAGTATTATTCTGGCAAATGAAACATCATCATATGTTAGTTACTTAACTATTTAAAAAATTACTTTATATAACATTCAAAGTATGTTTCTTGCACGAAAGACCTATTTTCATGTGTACATCTTTCTTATAATACGAAAAATGCAACTTTAATTTGCGGACAAGGCGTGCGAGGAGCTGCTCGGCAGCAAGGTCTTCACGTAAAAATTTCAAGAGAGAAAAACTAATACGCTTGCCAATTCGGTTATTTATTCGCAAAGAATTTAATTCATGGAACATCGGAGAGGAAATGATTCTAACCAGTAATGAGTAAGGGTTGGGAGAAAAAATATATAATGCAACTAAATAACAGAAGTGTTTGTGATTCAATGTCTATTGAAATTAAATTCGGTTATTACCATTTATATAAATTTAATTAAAGTAAATAGATGTCATTTGACTGGTAATTAGTCTTCCTTACGTATTTTAGTTTTTTTAAGATGTATAACAGATACGCATAAATACAAAATAATTCAATCGTAAAGTGTAAGGGTCTTGTGGTTTAATGGTAGCACACTCACCCGGTAAATGAGAGATCCTGTTTCGAGTCCCGGCGGAGCATGTACTTTTTGTAATGCAATGTTTGTTTGAAAATAAATTCGACTATTGCCATTCATACAAATTTAATTAATGCATATATATGCGCGCGCGCGCACACACACACACACACACACACACACACACACACACACACAATAATAATTATATATTAATATTATGTATAACGTATGTTTTCAATGTTGTTATATTAGCTTAAAAGTGTTGGGAGAGTTTATTTAGAATTATATAATTAGTTAATAAATACTAAATCATGTGTGTGATTACATAAACACATTATAACAGATTCTAATTCTTTGCATTTTTCCTCCATCTATCAATCATAACAGACATATGTATCACATTGTACATAAAATTGTAAATAATTTTAGTTCTGAGAGCGAAACGAAATAATAAGTGATGGGGAGGATGAGGTACCAAGATACTAGCCCTGCAACCAGAGGCGAATCAAAGACTCTATGTGCTCTGTGGTATTTTTGTAGGTAGCTAAATTTGTAACCTTACATCCGATCCAGATGTCGTAATTTACTAGTCTTAATACCAACATAAATTTACGTCTTTAATCACCTAGAAACTTAGCAGTGTAAGAAATTGATAATAACTCACCTTTTTACCGTCTATGTCACTGCAATAATTTGAAACGGATGGCGGAATCATGATGTTCCTTTACCTGCAGTAAACACCTAATATAGGAAATATACTTATATCAGGTATAACGGGCTGCGTAACAGGCTTCGCCCAGTTTGTGTAGAATTTCGAGTATATGGTCGTTTAAAATCCTATTTATATACATGTATTACCGTTGAACTGATACTTTGCTATGTATTAATACAGTTTTCTACATGATTTAAAGTTTCCTGATGAAATCATTCTCTAAATATCCTTCCAATATACTATGCCGCGTGTCTGCTTATTCCTCACTAACCTGCACATCATCGAACATTAAATTCCTATGTAGAAATGGAGTTGTATGAGAAAACTGCAAGTCCACAGTTCAACTAATTGGTCCTTGAGATCAACACAAATAAGACACAGAAGCATATTAAAAGGCAGACAACTGATAACTTTGCTAGAACCCTAAGTGAAAGCTAAGAAAAATGTAGAAAATTTCAAGTTCATAGTTCAATTCTTCCTAGAGATATTAACAAGTGTTAAAGGCTTTGTTGAAACTAAGTCAAATACCATGGAGGGACGTGAAGAATAATCGAGTTCTATCATATCCATACAAATAAATAAACCTATGAAATAGAGTGTTTAAGGACTCATTGGAACTTAACGAAGAACTTCACATTTATTTATTGATATACACGCCAATGAACCATTTTACAAAGAACGAAACATAGTTCAAATGTTTGTGACAATATCAAACACAGATGATTGTATTATAATATTCATAATCATGCAATATATGTGATATACCTGATGCCAGCATGCAAATTTGAAAATATTAATAACAAGTTGCCAATAGTAATTCCACAACAACATATTACCGTACCCAAGCCTGTTAAGACTTTTACGCCACCAATTCATTGTCATCAAGGATACCTAAAACAGTAGTTTTAAAAATTTTGCTAACGCCCGGCTTAATCTCGTAGAATAGCATGTATCGTTATCGAACACGACTTTCCTTTTTTTTTTCTTTAGGACAAGAAACTTAGAAGATTTCGCACCAGAAAATTTCCTCTGCTTCCGGAGTGACAGGATATTTTGGATGGGAAGGTTGGGAGTAGGGGTTGCCTCTTATCAAAATACATGAGGAATCGTTTAGGACAGTAATCTGAAGTCATGTCTGTTCTGAAGTGGAGAAGCCAGCTCTGAACCAGCCTCTCAAGTTAAAGCAGGCATTTGGTGGCATACCTTGTCTAGTTTGGCAAAGACCTTTGGCTCTTAGATAACAAACACTACCAAATCCAACAGCTGTCTCCCGCAGTAGACTTGACCTATCGAATTACCCTTGCACCCCAGAATCTCGACATTTGCGGTTAGTGATATGCCGTTTCTGGACAACCATATGGTTGCCTTAATTTAAGTGACACATCGGTTTTTTTTCACCGAGTGTGGGTTCACCTGGAAGGTATAAACCAACTAGAAGTGAACCCTCTTGTATGTACCATCATCGAACACGACTTTCCTTATATATAAGCAAAACTTTATGTGAAATTGAAATGACTACAGCTCTGTTAATTTTCAAGATATCGTGTGGGCCAGATATACACACAGACAAACATACGAATAAACAATAAAACAGCTAAAAATAGAAACTAACATCAAATGTTACATCTATTGAGTGAATTATGAAAATTAATAATAAGGTAGCATCCATCTTAATAGCACTTTGGTCCCTGCAAAGCACATTGACATAATCGATATCGTCAAAATCTACTTGTCTCAAAGCAATTAATGAATGAACTTCTTTTGACGAGATTAGGATGTTGACCCAACATCGGATTTACGTGTTACTGATTCTGATCATGTTAACGTATGGTTGTAGGCCTTTTAACAATCACTATGAAAGGTTTTCAGAA
Source organism: Homalodisca vitripennis (assembly GCF_021130785.1). Lineage (NCBI taxonomy): Eukaryota > Metazoa > Arthropoda > Insecta > Hemiptera > Cicadellidae > Homalodisca > Homalodisca vitripennis. Next base: position 50,280,580 of record NC_060214.1, on the reverse strand, counting down.
TTTGTGAAACAATATTATCATCATCATGAAACTACACATACCTTAACACTTCTCTATTGAAAATATCACTATTCTTCTCTCGCATTTATTGGTGTCAAGATTAGAGATGTCATTATTCCACAAAAGGTGTCAAAATCCTACATGCATTACATATGCAAATGCTTGTTAAGACATTTGGTTGTTTGGATACTGGTAACCTTATCATACAAATCTTATCGGACATATTTGACCAAATTTAGCATGATTCCTAACAAATTATACATATGATACAGTTAATTTGGATGTAAAAATAAAAAGTCTTAATATTAGTCTTAAGTCTTAATATAATATATATTAAATCCAATATATAATCAATAAATGGTCTTAAAGTAAATAAAGAAAATGGTTTCTTTATTGTAAATATTTGCTACATTTTGGACAGATGTTTGGATCACAGAACAGAGTCTATAAACGATCAAGAATGGTATTTATGCCTCCGTCGAAAGAGTAATATTAATAGTATGAGATTAGTATGATCTAGATTTTACTAAAAATGGCAGGAGTTAAAATGGAAAATTTGTAAAATTATAACTAACATAAATTTAATGAATGAAGTTGTGAATGTGTACACATAAGGTACACAAAATGCTTCTATGACAATGTGGAGTGGTATATTTACAGAAGACGAATGAATAAAAATTTAGGGACGATAAAAAATATGACTCAACGTACCATCAAATTTTTTACTAAAAGTAGAGATAATATTGAGTGCAATTAACAAGTAACCATTACAAGTGGAATCATAAATCAATGCCTCAGACACTAAGGTGATTTTTCTTTATTGCAGAAAACCACAAAGTGAGCATCGAGCTCATTGATCAAAACTGCACTGTACGAGACACGATACTGATTGGGTACAACTGTCCGCAAAGTAGACATACATTCCCTTTATATAAAGTATGTAAAACAGTATCAGTCGCGTCTTCAGGGCTACAAATATTGTCTACTTAAACTGAAAAAATATCAAATTATTAATAAATCGTTCTAGAGATTTTAGTGTTTTCCTGTCAATATCTCTTTGTTTTGCCCTGTATTATGTCTTTAGTGACACAATTATTAGAAAGGAAATTCCGTGAGAAGCCGCAAAAAGTGCGAGTTTAATCATACTTAGATTTACGACAGACCAGCTTCACAATATTTGTACTGCATTTTAAAGGTGACACAATGTAAAAAAATGAAACCGTCCTAACTGTAGGTGAACTCCTAAAACATCCAAACAAACCGTCAAAACATTGAAAATTAAAATATGAAACAAGGGTATATTTTCTTACCGTTTACGATTTTCTTGAAATCAGCAATCTATGTATTTGGCAACAAATATATTTTTGTAAATAACACGAGTTAATTTTTAAAGCGTTCGAATTAAATAAAGTAATTAAGCGTCTTCTCATTTTAGTCAATTGTACTTGTAGATGTAACGGTATCCGAAAAATTGTAACTAAAGAACCGAATTTCGTTTTTGCTTGGACGAAGTCCGTCACGCAAACGTCAATTGAAAGGTAGTAAATCGATACCTTTAGACGTTATTTTGTAGATGCCAGTCACGTGTTTCCATCAACCTGTGAGATAATCCATGTTAAAGCTTAGCCAAAACTGTACTGACTCTATTTACTCCTATAGTATAATATATCTTATTATAATGAAATACTGCCTAATAAACCGATAAAATATATTTTAGTGGGTATTTAATCAATCAAGTTAATGCAGTAGATACAACAATGGCTCTCTCATTCTAGGGTTTCATCATGTTTACTAAATAAATTAAAATCTATTATCCGCAATACAAATCATACATACTCTATACTTAATTATAATTCTGTACCACGTTTGTTGTTTTTTTATCAAAAGTATGTTACACCAGTTGTGTAGTAAATATTCATCTCTTAGCTTGTGATGTCGAATTAGCATGGATTTGATTCGAGAACCGTGATTAAAGATATCAATTCAAATTTTTTTAAAAATCAAGTACTATTAGTGATACTTGAGAAGATATTATAAAATAATTGTATTCAAATTAGACAGTAAATGTAATGATCCCTAAAAAACAATTGTCGAAGGACTATTCAGTGTTTCCCAGAGGTATCTATGAAATTATAGAGTGATCATTTTGTAGGGTAGAGTTCTTGAAACGGACCAGGTTTTAAATAAATATCAGCAATCAATCATGCATAACTATATCCATTGGTATACTAAAGCGGTACAGATTAAATTAAATCATATATAAGCACATATCAAGTTTTTACATACAGTGCTTGATATTTGACTGTCTTTAAATAGAAACTATACTTAACTGGAGACTACTGGTCAATATACTACTGACAGTCCAAAAACTGTGATTTTATTGGTTTAAATATGTTCTAATAAGAAAACATTATCATGGTTTCTTCATTACGTACATGAAATATTTCCTTTTACCTGTCTAAATTATTTTATGGTTCTGGCTCTATTGATATTAATAAGGTTGCTTTATTGTATGTATTAAAATTATGGCTCTCATTTCAAACATAATACTTTATTAAGTAATTAATGTATATATTAATGGTAAGCTATAGATTTGAAACTTACTCTACCTTGCTCCATACACAAAAGTATTTGGTAAAACGTTGTGAATATCTTGAACATTGCACATAAAAAATTTAGACTCTCGCTTTAATTTTATTAACTTAGAAAATACACTAACTACATGTTTCTCAATAATTTCGAACTGACTATGCCATACAAACATTAAATACTAACATACAATGTTACAGTTAGGCGGCAAAATTGACAAACAAAAAATTTGAGTTAAAAACGTTAATATCGGTTTATGTATAACTGTTGTACTAATAAATATATGCTATTGGACCGGATCCGCTTATCATACTCTGCCCGTTTCGTACCATTACTAAAAACCTTTCTGAGCTTGCGCTAGATAAAATAGTTACCGTTATATTTTTATTGCATATATAATTTTACTCTAAATAAGAAGAAGAATTGTATAAGTATTTTGGTGATATGTTTAGCTATAATTTGGCCGTGTTCTATGAAGTTGTTCCTGGATTAATATTTAATTAAATATTTATCTTCAAAAACTTATTTGTAACTAAGTAGTCAAATTGTAACATGTCATTTTTACAGGGGGATTAAATAAGGCACTTTTATTTTTTTTGAGAGGAGAACATTTTTTAGTTAATGACATGTTATGATTTTTATTTCTTCCACCTACAATTATACTCTAGTAGCTCAACATCAACGCAGGAGACGTCAACTGACGAGGTCCGGCTCGACCGGGTAAGACACAGAGTTTCAGGATACATCCGCCGGAGTTCGCTTTAAGGGCTGAAGCGCCTTACAGCGGACAACTCCAGTATTACAGTACGTAAGTACGCTGTGCCTGGCTTCCTCGCTCTCTCGGTCGCTGTCTCTCGGTCGCTGTCTCTCGGTCGCTGTCTCTCGGTCGCTGTCTTTCGGTCGGTGTCTAGTAGTCGAAGTCGTCGAGTCGGAGTCGCCGCCCGCAAACACGCCACGATAAGGTGCAAGTAAGTAGGTACTTATTTACCTGCCAAAACACGCCTTTACCTGAACTTGCCTAGTCACTAACGATAGGATAAGTACATGGCATTACGTACTTAAGCTGCTAACAGAATATAATTATAGATATAAAGTGTAGCAAGAACACAGATCAGTACGAATAGGATTAGGTTCTATTACTAGTAAAGAAGAGTTTAAATTAAGTTTTACTTAATTTATCGTTTCTTTTCGAGGCCGCTGGGTCGCTTGACGTACGTTGGCACCAGCGCTCCTGAGCTTCAGGCTAAGCGTAATTTAATTTAGTTTTACTTACTTATCGTTTCTTTTCGAGGTCGCTGGGTCGCTTGACGTACGTACGTTGGCACCAGCGTTCCTGAATTTTTGACTAGGATTGAACGTAGTTTTACTCAATTTATCGTTTCTTTTCGAGGCCGCTGGGTCGCTTGACGTACGTACGTTGGCACCAGCGCTCCTGAGCTTCAGCCTAAGAGTAATCTAATTTAGTTTTACTTAATTTATCGTTTCTTTTCGAGGCCGCTGGGTCGCTTGACGTACGTCGGCACCAGCGCTCCTGAGCTTCAGGCTAAGCGTAATTTAATTTAGTTTTACTTAATTATCGTTTCTTTTCGAGGTCGCTGGGTCGCTTGACGTACGTTGGCACCAGCGTTCCTTAGTTTCGTGCTCTAGGCGAGCTAGGCGCGATTTCGAGCGAGCTAGTGTTTATATTTAGCTTTTATTTAGTTTATCGTTTCTGTTCGAGGCCGCTGGATCGCTTGACGTACGTTGGCACCAGCGTTCCTTAGTTTCGAGCTCTAGGCGAGCTAGGCGAGCTAGGCGCGATTTCGAGCGAGCTAGTGTTTACATTTAGTTTTTATTTAGTTTATCGTTTCTTTACGAGGCCGCTGGGTCGCTTGACGTACGTTGGCACCAGCGTTCCTTAGTTTCGAGCTCGAGTCGAGCTAGGCGCGAATTTGAGTGAACTAGTGTTTACATTTAGTTTTTATTTAGTTTATCGTTTCTTTTCGAGGCCGCTGGGTCGCTTGACGTACGTTGGCACCAGCGTTCCTTAGTTTCGAGCTCGAGACGAGCTATGTGTGATTTCGAGCGAACTAGTGTTCGCATTTAGATTTATTTAGTTATCATTTCTCTTTTTTGGCCGCTGGGTCGCTTGTCGTAAGTTGGCTCCAGCGTTCCTCGTTTTCGAGCTTCAGTTGAACTAACAACTGTCGTATTAGGGGACGTTTAGGTAGTGGAACAGTCATCCTAAAGCAAATGCTGACGCCTTCCCTTCATCCCCTTTCGTTTCCGAGTCTGCGATGATGAAAGCATGTTGATCCGTTGATCATCGGTGCTGTATTTGCTTCGGCTTTTGGTTTCACATTAATTCGGTTCTGAGCTGAACTTGGAAACTACCTCTCCCTTTCGAACCCTGGTTTTTACCCCTCTCGACTGTTCTATCCGGTGTCTTAGGGTTGTATATTTTTTATAAACTATCCCTGACCCGATTATACGTTATAAAATTTAACACCGTGGAAACCAAAATATATTCACTATTAATATATTAAAAGTGTCAAAATATGTTTTGCAATATGAATGAGCGCCAAAGGAGTTAGAGTTGTAAAACATTAATAAAACACAATATATTGTTTTCTCAACAGTAAGGACTAAATACTGTAATTGGCTAAGGATTCTATTGGATAAGTAATATATCAATACAGTGTGACTAGTAATGTTTAGATATTAGTTATGAATAAATTGATTGTCGTTAACATAGTGAAATTTTTTGTGCTCTTCCTAAAATAGTTTAAGGTCGTAAAATGTCGATAATATTAAACGCTTCAACATATTTTATTAATAACTATTGGATGTCATTTAAAAAGGTTTCTTTCAAGATATAAACTAACACTTTTTTGATACTGTTTTGCACGTACTAAAATGGTAATTTCAGAACTTAGAACGCAAATGTAGAGAAAATATACAGCTATATAATGTTAATGCCTAAACACAATATTAGGGCTACAATAAACGATAAGACTTTTTAAAGAGTTGTAGTTTTTTTACCGTTAATCAGTCGGACAGACCCTAGTCTATTATAGAGCTAGTTTATTAAACTTATTTTTAATCAAACTTAATGAGCCCATTAAACAAATATTTTCCGAAGTTTTCACTCATAAAATTTCATGAATCACTTAAATTTCACGTTCTATCTATTCTACATTTAATGACCAATTTAGTGACCAAAACAAAATATCCTGTTTATCCGTCCGATCATTTCAACTTTAACTCTGACATTAATGAACAGCCTACATAGGGAACCCACATCATTATGAACTCCAATTCACCGATAAAACATTTTTAATAGATCCTTTACTGTCCTTTTCGTCTTTTCTACATTCTCCCCGATTATATCAGATGTATTGAGTACCGTGCACGCTGCGGGGTGGGGGTTTGGGACTTGCTGGTAGGGATCCTGTGGAGGTGACGGGTGGAGTTACTTGTTGGGGCCGTATTGTTAGTCAACTGAATTTGCTTTGATGCTTGTTCTAAATTTTGAACTCTTCTTGTTTTTATAACTATATATAATGTATATAGTAATAAAAGCAATAGTAATATACATAAAGTTGAGTGGTAAACAAGACTTGATAGCCCTAATTCCGCCTTTTTTAATAAAGCCATTTTTTAAATTTATTTAAATTTAATATTTTATTTTACATTCTCTTTAGCATGATTTTACATATAAGATTCATGTAAATATATATCTATAATCTGTTTGGTGAGCATGATATCCAACTCTGGACCAAAGTTGGGCGTGAAAGAAAAGCAAATGACCGGTTGAACTGGTATTAGCTTATTACATTTAATCAATGTTATAATAACATTATTTTCTTTTGATTCGTGATATTAAAGGTGCTGTTTATTACCAAAATGGAATAAGATATGGATGTTTTCACCAAATATTAATTCATTTTGGATGTCATCGTCTTAGAACAACCGTGTTCAAGTGAGGGATGTCATATTTTCTTATTCCCAATGAATGATAGCACAGTACCTTTAATTTAAGTTAATTAGAAAGATTATATTTCCAATTTAAAATAAACCTCAGTAAATAAAAATGACCACCAAAGACACAGGACAGATTACTTCATCCTTCACACCTTAGAGAGAATTAGGATTAATTGAGAGAGCTCTCGCATGGCCGCAACGCTCGTTCTCTCTCTCTCTCTCTCTCTCTCTCTCTCTCATTAGTTAATTCGGCAAATTTTAATATAAAACATTTAGAACGTTGTATTAGGCTCGTACTATGTCCTGTGCAGTAGAAATTATTCTACTCTACCATATAATATATATTTATTGGATCTTATATCATATTTTAATAAACCTGACCATATGCAACTGTTAAATTTATAATGAATTGTTAAACGAAATCTGTTTTCGTTGTATTTAAAAGTCTATAAGTATAACGGAATTTTTTTCATTCATTTCAGTTTTCCCAAAACATATTTATACTAAGAAAAAGAATTTAAAATGTTATATATTTTAAGTTTTTTCTATTTTGAAAATGGAGAAAAGATATATGAGGTCGTTTAGTATAATTTAACTGTGAAAAGTTACAGTAGTACATACTCAACTTTACTAATGGTTCGTGACAGGAATATTACCAAAATATGTATATTAACCCTTTGAGTGCCGGAGCATCACTGTCAGCGATCCCGCATTATATGCAAGAAATGCCAGAATCGCTGTTAGCGACTTTTGCAGTAACGCTTATATTTTATATATTATTTATCTAAATTGGCTCAATGACTATACATACGCATTCCAAAGGCTTCAACGTAACTTTTGATGCAGTTTTTGTTGCATTTTGGTTAGATTCTGATTTTTACTGCGGTTTTAAAGTCATCGCGTCAGTCGCGTTTAGAATCAGCCGCTACGCGGACGAGCCGTCACGTGTTTTGTTTGCACTGTTGTTTATTTCACAAATGATATTGAAAGTTTTTAAGTGTAAATGAGTTTTTAGTGTTATTATCTTCAAATTATTTAGTTTGTGTATGTTGTTCTAGTATGTGTGTAAGTAGAACAATGACGGCCGCGAGTTACGGCGATCGTAAGCATCTAGTACCTTACTAAATATGTTTGTATAGTTTTTATGTTTGTTCAGTGATATTTATAAACAATGAGTCGTAAAAACATTGCTGACAATGAAGACCTAGTATTACAGGCATTAGATTAAGCATTATCAGTGTAGACAATACACAAGAGTGTTAGGTTAAGTTAGAAAATTTCTAGTTATGTAGTGATTCATATTTTCATATTTATTTTCCAAACTTCATTTATAAGTAAAAAAAATGTTTATACGTCTTTTTGTAAAGAATTAAATGGAGTATAAGATAGAATAACTAAAAGTGAAAAAATAAAATATTTCAATAATACTAGGTTGTTTCAAAATAAAAAACGAAATGTTTTTGCTCATAAAGTTTTTGTTAACGATTTTTTTCATTTGTATAAAAACGTTAAATAAGTGATCAATGTATTGTATGTATAAAGAAATATATTTATCTAAAAAAAAAAAAAACAAAAACCCAAGACATTATACCAATAAATAAATTTGTTATATATTTTTAACCAGACCCTTGCAGAACCAGGCACTTTCGCTCGGCATTTTATGCATACCATATAGCAAAACGCTGTGGCACTCAAAGGGTTAATATGCAGATTGATTAGGATTAGAGCTTATAACATTTGTTTAACTTTTTTTTTATTTTACAAACATATTTAATGAAAGATGAAAATCTATTTTAATTTAGACTGTCAATCAAACGCATATACATTTTCACAACTTCCTGTCAGACAAAAGTTTGATTATTTCAACCTACTCATTATTGACGCTTAGCCAAATCATATGTATGGACATGCAATAATATATAACACGTTCTTGTCTATCTAAAACACACGTTTAATTAAAATGTTAAAGTCACCAAAGAAAATATTTCTTGAGATGTACTCAGTTTGTACAACATTAATTTATTCTGCGATTTTCTTGTTGCATTACGGATGCACATGAGACTAATGTAAATTGTTCAGTAAAGTTTGGAAGTATCACGTGGAGCTACATCAACGTGGAACTATGTTGCCTACATGGAAATAAATATTCGTAGAAATCTTGAATTCTATGCGTAACTTTGTTCTGGATATATTGTGTGAATAGACTGGCAGACAGAAATTATACTTTCCATCTCCTCACATGATAGATTTTGCTGTCGCTGAGACATTTGTACACACAATGTAGCTATGGTTAGAAAGATTGAATGAAAGTGAATATTGAGTTCTGGAGATAACAGTTCGCTTGCCTCATAGTGCAGCGTCTAAAATCTGACGCTGTCACAGACTTGACTCCATGAATCTGGTCATGTTTGTCTGGAGATATTAACAAGTTTCGGAGACAAAGAAGCTCAAAACCAACTCTTTACACATGTGTGAGCGTTTAAAATTGTGAGAGCGTCAGATGTTAGAAAATGCACTTAGAGGAAGGTAACTGAAGCTAAACTCAACATTCACGTTTATTCAACCTTTCAAACTATAACAACGTCATTTGTAGAAAATACGGTATTAGAGAGCGGGTCTAAAACATCGGAGTGACTCAATCGTGCACCTATGCGACAATGTAAATACCATTTCACATAGAATTCACAATATTTTTAAGTATTGGTGTCTTAAGATTTCAAAAGGTTTCATGTATAAAAATTTTATTTTGAGCTTCTTCGTAGTTGATTTTAAAAAGCTCATGAGACGAACTTGACTCCAGATTCCAGATGTCAAATCCATCACAGCCTTAAATTTGAGACGCTGGACTAAGAGTCATCTGAACTGAAGCTAAGCTCAACATTTAACATTGTACAAGTTAAATCTATTGCTATGAATATCAATAAATATAGTCAAGAAAATATTCGATGGATTTAATGAACTTGTGTTTTTCTTTGCCGAATAAGCTACCAATCGAGCCTCATGATATTAAAAGTATATTTCAAAATGTATTTTAAGAATAGATATGTTTCTCCTTCGTCAGTTCCTTATACTATTTATGAGGTTACTTATATGGATTGGGAAACCTACTAAATTTTAATTATAGATATAATAAGTTAAAATTGCTGTACAATATTTAATATTGACTATGAATGATTTGGAAGCTTATAGGGTATCGAACATGTGCCACAGTTATATTTTTCAATATAGGTACTACGTTTCGGAAATTGGAATGTAACTTCTTCCTCGAGTGAAGAAAAACCTAGAAAATTTTAAAACAGAATAGTTGTACGTCTTCAAATCTGGTCTGATAAAAAACATTATGAATTCTAGATTGGTGAGAATAAACCCAGGTGATGCATACCACACGAACCATGGAAAGTGGAAGTTAATTTGAGATATATAAGTTGTCACGACAAGAAGAAAGGATGACGAAGAAGAAGAAGTATTGAATGCATGACGTAAGGAAGGTAGAATAATTTCCACTTTGGGACAATAGCTCATTAGTTTTTAAATATATAAAATGTGTATAAACTTCTTATATTCCTCTGTTATTATACATATTACCTTTTTAATGTTTTAACACTTTCCACTTAAGTGTTCTGAGCCCTGTTTATCACCTCTAATTTATTTTTTTTTTAATAAAATGTAGTTGTCAACTTTTTTGGCCTTGAAATTAATTATGTCTATAGATTCTGTATAGACATTATATTTATTTTTGGAAACAAACTAAAATACGCTAAAATAGTTTTAACAATTTAGACATTAGGAATTTCCTTATTTATCCAAAGAAATTTTTTATTTATCTGTAATATTGCGTTCTATAATAATTCTGTTATATTAAGTGTTCAATGTGTCTCAAACATATAAAAAAATTCAAAATATTACATTTTGTAGTTATACAAATATGATAAAAGTCTCTTAAAATCGTATAAAACTGTTCAGCGTTGTGACAACTTCACACAGGACATAAAACTGTTTTAAATTATATTAAGTTATTTTTATTGGATTCAATAATATTTTAGATCTGTATTAAATCATACCGTAATCGCAGGTAATTTAAAATTAAAATTGAGCCTAAACTATTAGTGGTACACAATTATTGTTACCAATAAAACTAATGCAAATGATCTAAAATTATTTAAATAAATAAAATACCCACTAATTATGGTCAGAAAACTAACATAGCTTTAATGATTTATAAAATAAGCAAAACATGTCAGTCTCGTCAGCTGTGCACAATGATGTAAAATATTGTGCAGCAATGGTACTTTACTACTGAAAAAACTATTGTTAGCCTTTGCTCCATATATCAAAGTTAGTAAATTTAGATTGTAATTTTAAAGTGATAACTGAATAAATTAATAAAGCCGTATTTACGACCTAGCTGATGAAGGATTATCTGAGGTTCCAAGAAATACTAAAAGAAAGGTGTTATCCCGTAAAATATATAAATTATTATGCAAATCACCTTTTAACTGAATGCTTGGCTGACTATCATTAGTAGTTATTGATTTAATCCAGTAATAATTAGGCTAATAAATAATAAAAGGAAAGTGAGAGAACTTAAATGAGTTATTGGACTGCTCAGTTAGATCCGATTACGTTTTATGTTGATAATAATAATAATCCTCGATGTTTATACATAGCAATAATGATTAGTGAAGAACCCCATGAACTCTCAATGTGGTACTTATCCCGCATTTGACACCACTGCGTGAAAACATTAATAAGGTATAATTGGCTTTTAGATAGTATTCGTTATACTGTTGATTATTTTCAGATTGTTTAGATGAAAATATAAGACATATTGAGATTATACTACGCATTACCAAAATATGTGCCTCTGTATTAAAATGTACCTGTATTATTTATTTATTGAAGTTGGATGAAACAAATTAATTCAAAGTAAAATGTAAAAATATAAAGTAAAGTACTGGCCATCTCTCCAGTCGATAAAGTACAAATAAAATAAAATATGATGATGTCGTAATGTAGGTTATTTTTACAAGGGTGTAGACTACTCTGCCCCTCATTAAGAGATACGCAAGTTTTAAGTAAACAAATATTTTACATATTTTATTTTTCAACACTTATGTCACAGATAGACTCATCATTCATATTAAATTTGTCTAATATATTTATACCTTATCTAAATAGTATTCATATATTACAAGTACATTTTAGCTATCCGTGTATGTTACTTTTGAGTTTATAATAATTAATAACTATGTTCCTGTCATTTATGTAAAACAGTTAAAAAGAAAACAATTCATTGTATAGAACATGCTCTGGTTGGTTAATGCATATAAGGAAAATGAGATAATAGAACCGCCTTTGCGTCAGCACTAGTGCCTCCGACAATGAAATGTGTACATTTCCTAGTTCTTGGAATATTCTGTCTTCACCGAGAAGTTTGTCTCATAAGCCTTAATGCGTTATTATCAATTCACTTACTTTGATGAAAATTCTATCCTAGCATCTCTAATATATAGAGAATATGTTGGCAATCTATAAAATATATAACGGTATTGAAAAAAATATTAAAGTAAAAAGATATATTTCTTGAGTTGGAAGGGTTAATATTTCATGATCTGAGAGCCAATTCACAAAGCGTGGGCACGCAACCAGGAACTTACGCAATCAATATAAAAGTTTCTGCTAACTAAAATGTATATATTAGGATAAGTTATTTATAATTAGAATAGGTTTCAGGGTATCAAAACATTACAAATATGAAGTAATAATATTTTTTCTGTACACATTTATGTAGTTTAACACAGTTTAAACCAACCATTAGCCACTTAAGTAAATGTTAAATCAGTATCATCAGGCCATTATTATGCCATTAAAGGGGCCAATTTCAGTATTATCTAGTTGCCTGACGGTGAAAATATAGTTTTAGAAATTTAATTGTTCCAGATTTTCAACTCTTCCAATATCATCCATTTTCAATCCCTCAAAACAATAGCGAGACTGACGATCGATTTGTTGGAATAATACCAGTATTGGTTTGAAGAAAAGATACAGGTTTTACTCTTTGTTTATTGTTTTTTATTGGCGATGGAAGGTTTGAAAGGATAAAAGGATCTCGGATATTTGCTATCGTTATGTGTTACAAAAGGTATAAAACAACGTTTCGAAGATGGGAATCTATCCTATTTGTCAAGTTGGGGAGTTATTAATATATATAAAATTATAGAATATAAAAAGAATGAAGGCAAGAAAAATAGTTCAAACATATCCAAAGGTTTCTTCGAGTCAATTACAGGCGTTTTCACTGCACAGAATGCATGTAGCGAGCACAAGTCACAGGAACGAGAATCACAATCACATATCGCACCAGCACAGGCCAAAGTAGGATACTAACAAGAAAGGAACTCAACTTCACAGGATGAAAAGGATAGTTTCCAATCCTCGAAACGTTTTGATGTACATTTTGTAACACAGGTTTTGTAGTTATTCAGTTCGAATTAACTCTTGACCTCTTTACTATAAAAGAAAGAGTTTTGAACATTTCCTCTGATTAATTATACATTGCTTAAACAAGAATTTCAAACGATTAATCATGAATTTTCCTATTTGCATGGTCACCCACCTTTTGAGCACTCAAGCCGTCCTTGCTTGATTCCCAATACTAATAATTGTATTGATTACAACAAGACATGACAGCTACTCGATGTTATGGCCTTGATTATGAGTCCGTAAGAAGGGCTATAGTCTCATTTTGTTTAAAAGAGAAATCTGATTCACCGGAAACTTTAACTTGGTGGTCAGTATCCCAACAATACAATTATTGATTGTGAAATAATGCAATATTTTGTAAAAAAACGTACGAGTACGTCATATTACACGTCTCTTAACAGGCTTGACTGTGGCTGCATTTACATTGTTCAATTCCTTCATAGTTAAAATTGGAGAATATTTGCTCACACTCAGCCGAATGCCTTATATTGCACACATAAAGTAAGAACTAAGTGTAATTTAATGAAGAAATATAACAATGTATCCAAACTATTTATTGAATACCATATGTGTACTTGTCGAATTTATATGGTTGTGTACCAGAATACGTGTAAAGATCAGTCAGAGTAAAGTCATTTCGAACTCAGAGTCACCTGTATCACAGCCTGAGAGGAAGGTAAATATCGCGAAGCGAGAGCTATCATTCATGAACCTTTCTGTGGCAGGTGAATACAAAATGTCCCAAGAGCTTCAAGACACATTCTATTACAATCTTGAATCATTTTACATATGAGTTTATTTACATTTTTATATGTATCGGTCTTTGTTGAGTGTATTTCTACACAAATTTGTGTTGTGGTAATTAAAAATGTAAGACTCTCTTAGTTGTTTTTCAGACCCTGTATGAATGCGACAGGTTTTACCATCTATTCATTAAAAAGCACAAAAATATGATTCATTTATTAAAATATAAGGACAAACATTATCCAATGTATACTGCACTTTGACATTACCCGGTTCTTAATATTATTTAGGAAAAGTGAACAGCTTATCAAACCCAATATTTATCTGTCTCTGATAGCAATTTTGTTAGATTATATATATATATACTCGCCTTCGGCTCGCTGGGGGCTACGCCCCCAGGCCCCCAAAGTAAACGCTTGCAAATTCGGGGATAAGCGGAATTCGGTGACTGGTTAAGTCCGGACATTAAGTAAATGACAAGGGATTTAAAAATTGACCTTTTTCATAGATTTTTTTCCGGATTCATAAAAACTTTTGACTTTGAGGGCATTTTGCGGTTAAACCGTTAGAGATACGACAAAAAGTGACTGGACCTTTCTTGTTGGAAATTTAATTTTTTTTGTCTTTCGATTGTGCCCTCAGATCTGATCTACGACCTATGGTTTAGCCAGAAATGAGCTCGGGAGAAAAGTCTGCACGGGTCAGCTATCTTGAATTGTTTAGTATAAACATAATAAAAACCGACCTCAAGGCAGTATTTTAAGTCGAACAGGGGGTTTAATATCACCAGGAGACTATCTAGTCAAGGCGAGAAATTCCCTGGGTGGGTGATTAATGTTAAGGAGGTTAAGACAAGAGGGGGTTTAATTTCGTCAGGATATTGTCTGGTCATATGAACAAATTCCCAGGGGGGTTAACGTTACCGGGGGATAAGTCTCCAGGGGGTTATCTGGTCATACCAGGATCTTCCCAGGGGGGGGGGTTAAGAGATTTGGTGACTGGTAAAATTCGGACATGAGGTCATGGCAGGAAATTCCCTGGGGGGGTTTAATGTTACCAGGGGGGTTAACACATCAGGGGGTTGAATGTACAGGAGGTTATCAGGTCATACCAGGAAATCCCCGGGGGGGGGGTTAATATTACCGGGGGTTAATGACACACTTGGGCCTTTTTTAGAGGGTATTGTGTCTGTGAACATAATAAATATTCCTCTGTCCCTATCTACTATTGACGCTTAGCTAACGCTCAGCCAACTCCCGAAGTCACTGAACCTTTTCTGTAGATCACGTGATTTCCTAAATCCCGTTTAAAATTTGTTTTGAGTTACGACCAACCGTTTAGCCGCTATCAAGCCCGGAATGTAAATTTTTAGGCGAAAATGTCCAATATTTTCACTTAATCGCGTTTTGCGGTCAAACTAAGGGAAATATAGTAAAAAGTCACTGGACCTTTTTTGTAGGTCATCTTATTTCCTAAATAAAAAGTTGGTCTTATTTTGACCTCCGACCAATGGTTTCGCCGCTATCGACCCCAAAAACAAAAGTTTCGCGTAAAAGTTACAACAAAATTGTACATAATCACGTTTTTCGGCCAAACCAATCGAGATAGGGCAAAAGATTACTGGACCTTTTCTGTAGATCGCGCAATTTGCTAATTTGATGGGTCAATCAGATTTGAGCTACGACCAACGGTTCGGCCGCTATCGGGCTTGAAACATTATTTTTATCGAAAAAATCTCTGGAATTTCAAATGTTCGAGCGTTTTGTCGCTTAACCATGGAAGATAGAGCAAAAAGTCATTAGACCTTTTTTGTAGTTCACTTCATTCCTGACCATGAATTTTCCGTCAGATCCGAGCTAGCTCCAACGGTTCGCCCGCTATCGGGCTTACAAAAAATGCCTGCAGGGGTGAAGAATGCGCGATTTTTTGGGAATTTTTTTGAGGGGTTGAAAATGAAAAATTCTCACTTTTCGGGATTTTCCTGGTGGTTACACGTGGAAAGCTATCTGTGTACCAAATTTCAAGTCTCTAACTCATCTGGAAGTAGGTTAGAATTAGTATACGTGAGTGAGTGAGTCAGTCAGTCAGTCAGTTACACATGCGGTTGTATATATATTAGATATATATATATATATATATATATATATATATATATATATATATATATATAATATATATCTAATATATATACCCTTTTTTTAGAGGGTATTGTGTCTGTGAACATAATAAATATTCCTCTGTCCCTATCTACTATTGACGCTTAGCTAACGCTCAGCCAACTTCCCGAAGTCACTGAACCTTTTCTGTAGATCACGTGATTTCCTAAAATCCCGTTTAAAATTTGTTTTTGAGTTACGACCAACCGTTTAGCCGCTATCAAGCCCGGAATGTAAATTTTTTAGGCGAAAATGTCCAATATTTTCACTTAATCGCGTTTTGCGGTCAAACTAAAGGGAAATATAGTAAAAAGTCACTGGACCTTTTTTGTAGGTCATCTTATTTCCTAAATAAAACGTTAGTCTTATTTTGACCTCCGACCAATGGTTTCGCCGCTATCGACCCCAAAAACAAAAGTTTCGCGTAAAAGTTACAACAAAAATTGTACATAATCACGTTTTTTCGGCCAAACCAATCGAGATAGGGCAAAAGATTACTGGACCTTTTCTGTAGATCGCGCAATTTGCTAATTTGATGGGTCAATCAGATTTGAGCTACGACCAACGGTTCGGCCGCTATCGGGCTTGAAACATTATTTTTATCGAAAAAATCTCTGGAATTTCAAATGTTCGAGCGTTTTGTCGCTTAACCATGGAAGATAGAGCAAAAAGTCATTAGACCTTTTTTGTAGTTCACTTCATTCCTGACCATGAATTTTCCGTCAGATCCGAGCTAGCTCCAACGGTTCGCCCGCTATCGGGCTTACAAAAAATGGCCTGCAGGGGTGAAGAATGCGCGATTTTTTGGGAATTTTTTTGAGGGGTTGAAAATGAAAAATTCTCACTTTTTCGGGATTTTCCTGGTGGTTACACGTGGAAAGCTATCTGTGTACCAAATTTCAAGTCTCTAACTCATCTGGAAGTAGGTTAGAATTAGTATACGTGAGTGAGTGAGTCAGTCAGTCAGTCAGTTACACATGCGGTTGTATATATTATATACTCGCCTTCGGCTCGCTGGGGGCTACGCCCCCAGGCCCCCCCAGGCAAGGGCACAAGCAGAAATCGCAGTGCACTGAGAATTTTTGCTAGTCGGAAACAACTTCTCGTTCCCTTGATGGAAAAGAGCCCTTAGCAATGCAACAAAACGACATAGTCAGTACCGTGAACAAATTAATAATTAAAAGAGATAATAGAAAATATTAACTTAAAAGACTAATTAAGTAGTATTTTGTAATAATTGGGATGAACGAAAAATACACGAGGCTTTTCAGCATCAAAGTTGACATCGTCAGGTGTGAAACAACAATTTGAATAATATAAATATGTAACATTCAAAATTAATTATCAGCTGAGTAATATTAATAAACAATTTGTTTAATTCAAAGTAAAATAAAATAATAATTATATATGTATAAAAGTTTGGGTAAAAAAGAATGTTGTTATATTTTAAAGGACGAGTGAATTTTGTATCGCTCCGAAAATCATTGTTCAATATTTCATCTTTATGTTTTGTTAGGTATAATGTTTCATAAGCATCAAGTTCTTTTTGATTATGGACTTGTTTTAATAATATGAAATTTTTTAAAAGTGTGATTTGTTTCTAATGCATGTTTGGCTATAACCAGTGAACGTACTTGGGAGGTAAATCTTTCTAGGCTGATTTTTTTAGATTGTACGTAGTTGTAATATCTTTCGTGTTCTTTAAATCTTCTTTTAATGGTTTCTTTGTCTGGCCAATGTAAATCTTCCTCAATCGAAAATATTTCTGGAAAAAAATTGTTAAAACGCCTTTAGCAGCTTCGGCTTACTAGAGGCTACGTCAGCAGGCCCCCCTTTTTTTGGCCAAATACGGTGAATTTGTAATTAAATTCGACCTATTTTATTGAATTATCCAGTTTTAATAAGAGTTTTGAATTTAAGGGCATTTTGCGGCTAAACCGTTAGAGATACGAGAAAAAGTGACTGGACCTTTCTTGTCGAAAATTTAATTTTCTCTTTCGATTATGCCATCAGATTTAAGCTACGACCTATAATTTAGGCAGTACAGCGCTTAGGACAAAAGACTGCACTGGGCTGTTCTAAAAAAAATTCACTTAATCGCGTTTTGCGGCCAAAACCAATCGAGGTAGAGTAAAAAGTCACTAGACCTTTTTTGTAGAACACTTCATTCCCTACTAAGGATTTTTCATCAGATCCGAGCTACAACCTACGGTTTAGACGCTACAGAGCCTAAAAAAAATCTACAAGCGAAAATCGTCAAAATTGACAAAATTTTCGAATTTGAGAGCATGTTTCGGGTGGACCGGTAGAGATGCGGGGAAGTATAATGTGCCCATTCTGTAGATCATAAAATTTGCTAAAACCCCTTAAAAATTAGATTTGAGCTACTAACACGGTTTAGTCGCTAGACGGCTCGAAAGCAAAAAGCTACAACCAGTTTTTTAACCAGTTTCAACCGGTTTTTTAATTTTTTTGAGGGGTTTAAAATTAAAAATTCCCAGTTTTCAGACTTTTCCTGTTGGTTACACGACAAAAGGTACCCGCGTGCCAAATTTCAAGTTTCCAGCACTTCTAGAACTATGTTTAGAATTTGTATACATCCATCAGTGAGTGAGTGAGTGGTTTCACATGCGGCTGTATAAGTATTTAGATAACCGTTAGAGATACGAGAAAAAGTGACTGGACCTTTCTTGTCGAAAATTTAATTTTCTCTTTCGATTATGCCATCAGATTTAAGCTACGACCTATAATTTAGGCAGTACAGCGCTTAGGACAAAAGACTTGCACTGGGCTGTTCTAAAAAAAATTCACTTAATAATCGCGTTTTGCGGCCAAACCAATCGAGGTAGAGTAAAAAAGTCACTAGACCTTTTTTGTAGAACACTTCATTCCCTACTAAGGATTTTTCATCAGATCCGAGCTACAACCTACGGTTTAGACGCTACAGAGCCTAAAAAAAATCTACAAGCGAAAATCGTCAAAATTTGACAAAATTTTCGAATTTTGAGAGCATGTTTCGGGTGGACCGGTAGAGATGCGGGGAAGTATAATGTGCCCATTCTGTAGATCATAAAATTTGCTAAAACCCCCTAAAAAATTAGATTTGAGCTACTAACAACGGTTTAGTCGCTAGACGGCTCGAAAGCAAAAAGCTACACCAGTTTTTTAACCAGTTTCAACCGGTTTTTAATTTTTTTGAGGGGTTTTAAAATTAAAAATTCCCAGTTTTCAGACTTTTCCCTGTTGGTTACACGACAAAAGGTACCCGCGTGCCAAATTTCAAGTTTCCAGCACTTCTAGAAACTATGTTAGAATTTGTATACATCCATCAGTGAGTGAGTGGAGTGGTTTCACATGCGGCTGTATAAGTATTTAGATAACCGTTAGAGATACGAGAAAAAGTGACT
The DNA here is from genome assembly GCF_021130785.1 of Homalodisca vitripennis. Taxonomy (NCBI): domain Eukaryota; kingdom Metazoa; phylum Arthropoda; class Insecta; order Hemiptera; family Cicadellidae; genus Homalodisca; species Homalodisca vitripennis. Next base: position 50,261,238 of record NC_060214.1, on the reverse strand, counting down.
GGACCTTTCTTGTCGAAAATTTAATTTTCTCTTTCGATTATGCCATCAGATTTAAGCTACGACCTATAATTTAGGCAGTACAGCGCTTAGGACAAAAGACTGCACTGGGCTGTTCTAAAAAAAATTCACTTAATCGCGTTTTGCGGCCAAACCAATCGAGGTAGAGTAAAAAGTCACTAGACCTTTTTTGTAGAACACTTTCATTATTCCCTACTAAGGAATTTTTCATCAGATCAGAGCTACAAACCTACGGTTTAGACGCTACAGAGCCTAAAAAAAAAATCTACAAGCGAAAATCGTCAAAATTTGACAAAATTTTCGAATTTGAGAGCATGTTTCGGGTGGACCGGTAGAGATGCGGGGAAGTATAATGTGCCCATTCTGTAGATCATAAAATTTGCTAAAACCCCTTAAAAATTAGATTTTGAGCTACTAACAACGGTTTAGTCGCTAGACGGCTCGAAAGCAAAAAGCTACACCAGTTTTTTATAACCAGTTTCCACCCGGTTTTTAATTTTTTTGAGGGTTTAAAATTAAAAATTCCCAGTTTTCAGACTTTTCCTGTTGGTTACACGACAAAAGGTACCCGCGTGCCAATTTCAAGTTTCCAGCACTTCTAGAACTATGTTAGAATTTGTATACATCCATCAGTGAGTGAGTGAGTGGTTTCACATGCGGCTGTATAAGTATTTAGATAACCGTTAGAGATACGAGAAAAAGTTGACTGGACCTTTCTTGTCGAAAATTTAATTTTCTCTTTCGATTATGCCATCAGATTTAAGCTACGACCTATAATTTAGGCAGTACAGCGCTTTAGGACAAAAGACTGCACTGGGCTGTTCTAAAAAAATTCACTTAATCGCGTTTTGCGGCCAAACCAATCGAGGTAGAGTAAAAAGTCACTAGACCTTTTTTGTAGAACACTTCATTCCCTACTAAGGATTTTTCATCAGATCCGAGCTACAACCTACGGTTTTAGACGCTACAGAGCCAAAAAAAAATCTACAAGCGAAAATCGTCAAAATTTGACAAAATTTTCGAATTTGAGAGCATGTTTCGGGTGGACCGGTAGAGATGGCGGGGAAGTATAATGTGCCCATTCTGTAGATCATAAAATTTGCTAAAACCCCTTAAAAATTAGATTTGAGCTACTAACAACGGTTTAGTCGCTAGAACGGCTCGAAAGCAAAAAGCTACATACCAGTTTTTAAACCAGTTTCACCCGGTTTTTTTTAATTTTTTTGAGGGGTTTAAAATTAAAAATTCCCAGTTTTCAGACTTTTCCTGTTGATTACACGACAAAAGGTACCCGCGTGCCAAATTTCAAGTTTCCAGCACTTCTAGAACTATGTTTAGAATTTGTATACATCCATCAGTGAGTGAGTGAGTGGTTTCACATGCGGCCTGTATAAGTATTCTAGATATATATATATATATATATATATATATATATATATATATATATATATATATATATATAATTATTTTGTATTTGCCCGTATCTGTCACATATGCGTTTAAATAAGCAAACTAACATACGATCGGAAGACCAAATACCTGTCAAATGACTATAATTTAAAAAATAATTTATTAAAATTAACTATTTAAATCTTTTTTTTTTAAACTAAGAGGACGCTATTTACCAATATTTAAGTCTATAGAATCTTTCTATGAAGAGTTATTGAACAAATGGATGGACAATAGGACAATTACAAGACGACCCCTGAGTTCAAGATATCATGTAGAAAACGCTGTGTAAAGTTAGAGAAAGAACAGTATGAACGTCAAAGAACCCAAGTGATTGAAATATCAAAGCAATCTCTTTGCACAATTGTATGGACTGTTGGGACTTTATGTAGAATATTTTTATCAGTTGCGATTTTAAACAATATGAGTTGAAAAAATTTAAAATATAAAATTTTTACTACTAAAATAGTTTTTAATTGACAAAAATTTTATTGTATATTGATAATATGGAGTGTAGAATTTTTAACTTTTTCATTCTCTAGAATTTTTAGGATTTTTTATATGTTTAAAGTGGAATCTAAATGCTTCTAACGCACTTTTCCTTGAAGAATAGCTCAATAAGCTTAGAATAATTATGCTATTCCTTATTTAGTTACGCTGAAGTAGGTTAATCATAAATGCATCTCATAAGTTCTCGCAATCAGAAATGTGTGACTAAAATCTTGTCTCATCGATTTTTTTTGGACTGATGTATTATTGTTGAACATTAAAGAGAATCTAACTCAAACAGCATAGGCCTTTGTGCTCTACGAAAACGTCAGAGAGGCTTGGTTGAGCAGAAAGTTTTATTTAACTCACAGTTCCACCGATATATCCTATGTTAAGGCCTAATATTAAGGCTGAAAAAAGGTGATATATTGGTAGATCTGTGTAAAAACCTAAAGTAGTACCTAATTGTAAAAAATTATACTACGACAAAAACAACACAAGTTTAACTAGTAAATAATAAACAAATGCAGTATATTAGTGATTTACTGAGGTCAAAGACAGGATTTATATATTGGAGTTGTTGAAAACTAGATTAATTCATGTTGCTGTCATAGCTTCTTACTGTTAATGTATATTTCTCCATTGATACTTCATAATAATATACTGAATAATATGCTTAATGCTATATATCACATCCTTAAAACTAGAGTTAAGCTATTCGCTAAAAATTGGCGACGCACTCTGTTCAGTGATTTTTTATTCGGAATTTTTAAAGCAAACACAGGTTAAAGCAAAACAGTGTTATTTAGTAGTGGCAATTTCTTTTAATTTCATACAGAGTGTTTCGAAAATGATGACGCAATTTGAACGTCCAGTTGCCATCCAGTTGCAAAGTTGTCTAAATTAGCGCTTACCTTGAGTATATTAGTAGTTTGCTCCTCAACAGTATCCTGCTGTAGTAGAACATTGAGTAAGACCGAGAGATGAAACTTTACACTATATTGGCCTCCTAGATTACCTGCCATTCTGGCATGTGACCTATTTAAGTGGAGATACGTCAGAGAACGTGTTTATGTCCCTCCCTCAGCACGTGATAGTGAGCAGCTTCAAATGAAGAGAATCATTAATCGGTTACTGTAACTTCAATAGGAGAAGACACCTTATGAATAGTTTTGTTCACCTACTGAGTAATGACATTCCTTTAGCTGCTGAGGCTAACATGAATCCTTTAGTAATCTCAATTCCTTTGTCTAGCCTGATTGTGCGAGACACGTTTAAATTTAAAATCAGTCCATTGTTTTTAACATATCTACATATTGCTATGAACCTAATATAGGATGGAAAGTGGTAGATATTTAACGTTTAGTATAAATTTAAATTACTTGAAAACAAATTATTTTACAAGCTTAGTTTTCTAAATGTGTGTCAAGTTTTTCAGGTTATATTTATTTATACAATACTATATTTTTTCCATATATTCATACTAAACACCGTAATCATTAGTTTCAATAAAACACTTTTAAAAAGGCTTAAATCTGATAAAGCACTCGAAATTTGCCTTACTAATCTTTAAAGTTCTATCCAAGTACATAAAAATAGACAGTGTTATTATGCTAATATAATTATTTTAAAAATAGCTTTGGACTTTTCATGGCTTATTCATTTTATTTAAACAGTTAAGATTTAAAAGTTTTACTATAGATGTTTTAATTTTAAGAAGCAACCTGGCATGTAACTCAACAATGGATAGTGAAAGTTATATATAGTTATTTTTTAGTGGATGGATATGTAATTTAGAATATATACCAACCATCCAAATTCATCATTTATATGTCTCACTTAAATCTAAGATGACGAAAATTTAAAACTAGTAAAACTACATTAAATTTGGTTATACAGACGGCCAATAAACATGTGTGGGTAGTTATAAGCCACTATTTAGATTTTTCATATTTTATAAATATACTGTATATTAAAATAAATGCAATCATTAAAATAGCGCGTAAAGGTAATGGCGTTCATTGACATTTTTTTATTTTCAGAATATGCAGCGAGATAAATATATCTCCTACTGACACGATCCCTGACCATTGCTTGACATTTCCCTACAATTTAATAGATTCCCGTTGAAACGTCATTAGCTTATGGAACTAGTGTTGTAAAACAGGGATTTCCATTTTTGAAATCTCTATTAAAACAGATTTCTAATATTTGAGAGATGAATTTGCATTGAGTTCTCCCAATGAAAGGTAGTTTATACATTTAATTACTTCATAGAATTTATCTCGTTTGAGAAAATCCCAGTAACGAAGAAGGTAATTCGTGCAATAAGTTTTAAATTGGAGTATTTTTAAATTTAAAATAAATCTAGGTCACAGCTCTTTTAGATGTCATTTCTAAACACAGAAAAATAGGGCTTTGTTTAAAGTGTGCTATTGATGGTTCGTTTGAAAGGATAATAGAATTTCCGACATTTGCATTTGATACATGTTAAAAAATTTATAAAAATTTTCGACGATTAATACCTATTCTCTTCATTAGGTGAGATAATAGTGAGGACATTGCTAAATAAATAAAGGGAGGATTAAATGGGACAAACATGCACGAAACTTATGTCTGCTTGAGCCTAGACAATGCAAAATGAATCCAGGCGTTGTTACTGTATACAAAGCAATAGATAACAGTTTATTTAAAAACTAATACATTTGCATAAGAATATATTTTATTTTAAACCAAATTCATTTACTTTAAAATATAATTTCAGTTATTATTTACTTAAAAACCATGCCAGTCACCGACATTTTACTCACACTAATAGTGTAAAAGTACAAATTTTTATCTATTTTCATTACTCTTCAGTTAAAAAAACAACACAAAATCTTTGATTAAATACCTGTAATTTCACAGGAAGCTATATTTTAAATGTATTATCTTTTTAGGAAATTTGTCTCGAAAGCATACTTAAAAAATACACTATCCCATCCATAAATCGATTGAATTGCCTTAAGGTATATGACTGCATGATCATAAATGCATGATTTATTTCCATAAAAAATATAAAAAGTTATTAAAAAATTATAAAGAATTACTCTCTCAAGTAAAATTCACTTAAACACTGTGAATATTCACGTTTTAACACTAGCAGTTTTAATTTAGATCTCTGAAATGGAACTGTTATACTAAAAGTTCCTTTTCTTAGGACTATGTCTCTACATTACGAGTAATCAAATCCCTCTTTGGAAGGAACTCGAGCAAATTGTCAATCTTGCAACTCTAGATGGCTACCACGTTGACACGGAGGTGGGCAGGAATTCAATTTTCCGCCCAGCCCGAGGAGAGGATATGATTACGCTTATACAGTTGAACATCTGAATATTAGACACGTGGTGGGAAATAAGGAATTTGAAATCCTTAGAAGAACACTTATTTTACTAAACCTCATAAAAAAGTAATTCACGCTTCGTCTACTAGAAATTAGGTAATAATCCAAACTAAATTGTCAATGTTATATTAAAACAAAGTGGAGTGGTAATATATATATATATATATATATATATATATATATATATATACACACACACTCTTCTAAGTACTTTAAAGTGTACACAAAAACAGAAACAAAAATTCAGTGCTCATGTTTAATTTTAGAGTTCACAGAACCCTTCATCAGAACCACACTAAACTAAAACATATAAACATAATCAAACCAAGAAAAAAAGACATAACCAAAATAAAAGTTTATCAAATAAATACCATAAACAACAAGATTCCAATCAGCTGTGTGTAGAATATTTTTAAATGTTTACATAGAACCAAAAATTTTTTTGTTATAAAAAGGAAAAGAGAATCATTTTAGGTTCAAACCATCTGGTTGTCTTGATTTTAGAATTAATTGATGTGCGATTATCTATCTATATACGTATACTGCGCTATCTATAGATAGCGAAGTTCTTATAGAAATGGTTCAGGATTTGTTATCACTTTGTCTGCGAATAGTCACAGTCCAGGAGTCAAGAACCAACTTTTAATGTATAATGATACAATCTGGGTTTTTATGATATCTTCAGAAAAGTTTTTCTTAAGACAGAAATGTATCCTCGGCCGTGATAGTTTATGAGAAGATCGCAATGCAAGGGTATTAAAGGGGTGAAAAATGTGAAATACAATTTTTCTCAATTAAAATTTTTCTTAGTTTGACACAATAAAATGCTACCGTAAGATGGGAAAATAAATTCATAATTAAAGTCAGCTAACTGTATAGACACGAATTTCAGGCTCTTTATGTGGAAGTTGGACAGTGATATGGCTATTATTTATGTGTTAAGGACTGTTTTCGGAGTATCAAGCCAGGCAAGGTGTAGTCTTTAAGAAATTATGCTATCAAAATTCAACCAAAACCACTCATAATTCAAAACTCAAAACCAAAATTCAAAAGCAAAATAAAAAAATTTGCTGTTTCAAAATTTCACTGATATTTACTCTTGAATTTAAACCCCACCATAATTAGTGTGCCTGATACCCGATTTCCAAATTTGGAAAATTCCTGCATCGACTTTAGCAGGTAGTAGGTTGATTTTAGATTAGCTCTTTAAAACATTTGAGTTTAATTTTGCTGATTTTCACTGCGTGTAGTAATATAGGCGATTCTTGTCACACAATCCCTTTACTCCCATATCTGATAATAGCAGATCCCAAGTTGTAAGATAACTGGAGATTAGGAGTGACAAATCAAACATTACTCAATATGCGGTGTAAAATCCTGCCTTGGTTTTGAAATAAAACAGAGAGAAGCGTAATGTAAAGGTACTTTTTCAACACTAAAAGCTTTTTTTTAATATTCTTTGTTTCCTAACTTAACTTTCTTTAACAATACCATATACAACAAACCTTAAGTTTACATCAACATTTAATAGGTGTCAATACCGAAAATTAACTTCTTTGGGATTTTAAATTTAAAGTTTCCAGTTGTAAAGTTATGAACTACTGTTAGTAATAAAACTATATCTCATAACTAAACTATGTATTTGGCTGAGATTGAAGAAATACTATCATCCACAGACTGCCAAAATTACTCTTCTAATTGTCTGCCTGTCCACACTATATTTCGAAGGTAACGTAAGGGTTTGAATTATTGGATGTAACTTAAGCTATATTCATGTAAAATATGTTTGATTGAATGCATCTTCATTTATATCATTCTTATAAGCGTTATCCACGCCTATCTTTCCACAGCATATTTTAAGAACGAATTGTGGGATATAGAGTTGAAACAGCATATATTCTACTCCTCTGGTATGTGGAAAAATTCCTCTTCTGTCTATCTGTTTGAATTCTTCAGGTTATCACAAAATCAAGTGAACAAAAGATATGGAAACTTTCCAATTCGCTAACTATTTAAGAGGCCTGTAAAATTCCTCTTTTGTCAACTTACTTTCTGTTTTTTGTAGGATATCTGAAAAATAATTAAACTATATATTTGAATTTTGTTTAAGTGTTAGTTTTTAAGATTTTACTGTGCTTAGTATGAAAAAGTAAACTAAAGAGATCATAAGAAAAGCCTGCGTTTTGAAGATTAAATTCAAGTTAGCTTGAGCAGGTTACCGAAGGTGTATATTGTTGAGGGTATCTTGTTCATTTGTAATCACCAATACGTATTTTAAACTCATAGTGCTAAAGTGTGTTATACCAAAATACTAACATCTGTTCATAGCATGTTATTAATTAGTAAATTATAAAAACTATGAAGAGGAGGTTAGTTTTCAAAGCTGCAATAAAAAACTTAGCAAAATATTTACTTACAATAAACGTAACCTTATGATAAGTGTTTCCAAAATTCATCGTAGCGAAAGTTATACAAAAGAAGATATGAAAAGAGAACAACTGCTCTGTGTGTAATTCCAGCACATTGAACACTCCATATTACATAACTACTGGGGTGTATGATTTCCTCACTTGGTTTATTAAAAGGTATGCAATGAAATATATATTCCAGGCAAATTAATGCTGCAAACAATTCCATGTTGTGCATGTAAACTCCTTTAGTTAATTTTACAGTAAGTCATACAACATTTGATATTATATCCTCCTTGTTACTTTTATGATTAATTACTAGACTATAACTTATAAACACTAAAGAGTACTGAATAGTTTAAGGGAAATTAAATATCGCTAAGTGCACATTAACAGCTGCACCGGGAGAGATAATTTTCTATATTACTAATTGTACCATTGTATTAATTTAATACTCCAATATTGTTATCTCATGACTATCAATGTCACGTAGATAATCAATTCCTATATTATTTCTTTATAAAAACATATTACGTAATGAAAGTTCCTTAGCTACCTTAAGACATATTAAAATAGAACATTCATTGATAATTTTGACATACACTCTTAAATGAAACACTATGGATTAGTAAAATCACATATATATCAATAAATTAATACAGGAATATGAACAAAATAGCATTTATCATAATTGTATTTGCCAAATCTTTTACTAGATACTCCCCACTGCCTTACTACCATTATCAAGCAATGTGATTACTCAGACATTTTTTAAGCAATGTTGTTTATATATGTTGTGGATATCACAAATCACCATACGCACGAACCTTTCTATATCTGTATGAATTTGGCAAATTTGCTTAGCTCCATTCTATTCCCTTTCACTACGTAAGAACATTCAAAACGCGATGCGAAATGACCTCAACGCCTGTAAACACAGTTATACCTGATAATAGTGATCACCTTTGAGAGAAACCATCCACTTCATCCTATTTCCTTCCTGTTATCTCGTGCAATGTAAAAGACTTCACTGAGGTTGTAATTAAATTTCAAGGGATTTTTTTTTGTTTTTGTTTTATAGGCATCTCTAGGGCAACGAGAACATTGCATAACAAATACATTTTAAAAATACAAACAATTGCAACTTTAAATATTATGGTTCACTGAGTTTTAATGATTCTGGCCTCTGTTTTAAGTAATTTAAGAGGTACGTTAGGTTAATTACTATATTAGCCACTTCACCGAGCGGAGACATTAAGGAAGTGGGTCAACCAGCTTTGATTGTAAACTCTGTCCACTACATTGGGCAGCTCATGTTCATCCTACAGAGGCTGGAAGCAATGCGAGGGGTAGTTGACCTCATCCTCCAGAAGCTTGATTTCAAAAGTTCCTAATGGTGCGCGTCCATCCTAGGGATTCCAAAGAACGTCATTTAAGACTTACTCATTAGACCGAGACAATTTATTCTCAGTCTTCCTGGTAGTTGTAAAATTTTTTCTTTGTGATATTACTGTTTTTCTGTCTGTCTGTTTGCAGGAATCTCGAAAATTAAATGAAATACATACTTGAAACGTTGCAATTTTAAACAACTCTGTTAAGAGACGTACTCCTGCTTTCTAGTAATATTTAAGCTTCAGCCAGAAAGGTAAAGAATGGTCTAAGAGTCACTATATAAAAGTAAAAAATTGTTTACAATAATTCTCAGTATAGCAATGTAAAACCGATGTCAATTTATAAACTAATTAGTTATAAATATTAAACCTTAGCCCTTTCTTAAAATAAGTTTATATTTTTTGTTCGAAAAGCGTATAACAGGTACTTAGTTAGGAAAATAATAAACACTATCTAATAAATAAATGGGTATTTGAGTGATAAGATATTAATGATAAAATTCTTATTACTTTGTCATTCTTTTGTTTTCATTCCATTGTTGGACTTTTTAAAGAGAGATATATTTTTCCAATATTACAGAGGAGTTATTATCTCTTTACAGAACAGTTTTTTTTAATCTGAAAATAATGGCAGGTGGGAATCTTTTTACGAAAACAAATTTTTAATCTTGAATAATTATTGGCATCATAATATGAACGATCTATAATAACGACTATGAGTTTTTTTGCATATTAAATAATAAAGGTACTGATACATTTTCCAGTACGCTATGCTGCATGAAAGCAATTTATATTTTACGTCACATCAAAAATTAAAATCTATAATATTATATCCATACATAAAGCTATAATGCCTTCACCTCACTTACTCACTCACCACTAATTATCCAACTACCCGATATATCTGAAAATTTAACTCGTAACACTTATAACTCACAAGGCCATAATGTAAGCCGAGACCTTAAAAATCATAAATTAAATATGAAAGATAAGGCATTTTCATTAATGCAAACAACTCAAAGAGATTTGTTTCTCAAAGAACTCTAAGAACAAAATTTAGCCATCCAACAACCCCTTTCCGTTGTCCTTGAAATATGAAATTTGACACGCGTGTGTCGTATACTCTCAGCAGATAAATAAAATATTTTCTTGAGGATGAAACATTCATAGCGGTTCATTCACTACTCGTAGAACAGATTCAATTTTATTTTTATAACTTCCATATGTCCTTTTACAAAAAGATAGATAAAATATGACATAAACCTATAGGATGCTTCCTATATTATTTAATTATTTATAGGAATCTTTATATTTTTAATTAAGAGAATTGTAAACTTATATAATAATTGAATTGTAAGAATTGTTATCCATTGAGCAGTGCTGCATTTCTTGTCGATTCGGGTTCGAGGAATGCTAGAAGCTTCCTTTTGTATCTAGGTATTGAGCATGGGTTACAGGTCTGGGTTGGATAGGTACCATCCAATTCAGACATTGCGTTTGCTCAATTTTGATTGGCCACTGTTAGGTTGATTAGATGGTGGGAGGGACTTCTAGATCCTTCTGGTGGATTCAACCACGTTTTCAGGAGATTCTTTGCTGTGTGCTCAGAGTGAGAAGTTCGTGTAAAGTGATAGCCTACTCTTGCCGTATTGATTTTTCGGTAGGAAGGTTGAGTTAAAGATTAAAATTCTTTTCAAAATTTAAAGTTTGTTTTTTCAATTGATTAATCTATAATAGTCATTTTTGTTACTTGGTGAAGTCTTCAGCAGATATGTGAGGTACTGTGAAGGTTAGAATTTAACATTTAAATAGAAAATTACTTGATGATATTTTCCTGTTCAATTTGGTTAAATCAGGAATAGCCTACTGAAAAAGAAAATTTATTTTATGTTCTGAGATTCTATATATATTTTAACAAGTTCCTAAATTTAAGATTCAAAGCCAAACGGATAATTCTGGATAATTCAATAATTTGTAAATTGGAAATTTACCGAAAATAAGTACTTTGAAATTGATACAATCTTGAGCTTAACTGGTTGGACATTGTCTTTGTTCATATATTATTAATATTACCTTAATTTGTTTGATTTTTATTTTGAGAAGAAGTATTATTTTATTATTTGTTTCATTTTATATTTGAAGAAGATTATTTTATTTTGAAGTTTAATGAAGATTTTTATTTTGAGTTTGTGTTGAAAACATTAGCACTGAGAACTTGAAGGACACAATTATTGAATGATTGATTGATTGTTAATTTTAAGACTGGACTTGTGAACCTTTGATAGGTTATAAATAAGATTTAATTGAGAATAAATTAAAAGTAAAGAAAGATAGTTTGGCGTTGCTGTATTATTGATTTCAAATTTTTATTAAAATTACTATTAATTTACACTGAATTTAATTATTGAATTCCATTGGAACTTATGCATTCTAAAAATAAAGGGTTATTAGTTAAGAACGCAATTGATCGCTCTTATACTAAAACAAAAATAGTTGTAATTGGTTTATAGAAGATAACCTTACTATAGACACGTTACAAAACCTAACACTGAAAGTCTGTAGTTTTACAGTATTGTAACAGTTTTCAAATATAAAGACTTTTCTAACAACTGATAAAATGCTATTCATTATTTTACAACAAGTTTTAATTAGTATTACCAGAACTTTTAGCATGTTTTATTAATTATAGATACAAACTATCAAACCCGCAAGGTTTCGAAACTTGGAATTTGCGGTAGTTAAGTTTATGTAACCAACACCTTGATTTGAAACGGGATTCATAGAAATGTCCTATTTTAAAGGCAATAGACATTAACTGGGCAGTAACTAGAAATTTAATTGAAGTTTCTAAGCGAATAAATCCCACACAATGGTATTTGACTACCTTTGACTTGTGAAGCTGAAAAATGTTTGTTAGTAAAATGCAACTGTACTGAAAACTAAGTTACAAAAGTATAATTGAAACAACTTGAATGTAAAAAATATTTATTTATAAAAGAATTTTACATATAGTATATAGTATTTAATGCGTAGAATATAAGGTTAAGTGATACAAAGGGTTTGATAGCCTAAGCTCTGCCTCTTTAATAAAGGTATTTTCACTAGTCTTGTTGTCATATTTTCACTAAGAGGAACAAACTTTTAGCGTTGGAACTCAACCTGTTTTGATTATAATGAACCCAGTTGGTAATACTCGTATAGTTGATTTAAAGTTAATTTTATATGGGGTGGTTGTCGGTTATAGCTGAAGTTTATGAATGCTCAATGTATTTACATTTAAAAGTACACTATAGAAGATGATGTATAAGGAAATCAATTCTGGAATGTTGGCGGGTGGTTGTTGATTATAATTCCAGTTCATGAATGCTCAATGTATTTACATTTAAAGGTACAGAATGGAAGATGATGTATAGGGAAATCAGTTCTGCAATGTTGACGGGTGGTTGTTGACTATAATTCCAGTTCATGAATGCTCAATGTATTTACATTTAAAGGTATACAATGGAAGATGATATATAGGCAAATCAGTTCTGCAATGTTGACGAGTGGTTGTTGACTATAATTCCAGTTCATGAATGCTCAATGTATTTACATTTAAAGGTACAGAATGGAAGATGAAGTATAAGTATTTACATTTAAAGGTACAGAATGGAAGATGAAGTATAAGGAAATCAGTTCTGCAATGTTGACGGGTGGTTGTTGACTATAATTCCAGTTCATGAATGCTCAATGTATTTACATTTAAAGGTGCACAATGGAAGATGATGTATAAGGAAATCAATTCTGCAATGTTGACGGGTGGTTGTTGACTATAATTCCAGTTCATGAATGCTCAATGTATTTACATTTAAAGGTACAGAATGGAAGATGATGTATAGGGGAAATCAGTTCTGCAATGTTGACGGGTGGTTGTTGACTATAATTCCAGTTCATGAATGCTAAATGTATTTACATTTAAAGGTACACAATGAAAGATGATGTATAGGGAAATCAGTTCTGCAATGTTGACGGGTGGTTGTTGACTATAATTCCAGTTCATGAATGCTCAATGTATTTACATTTAAAGGTACAGAATGGAAGATGATGTATAAGGACATCAGTTCTGGAATGTTGACGGGTAGTTGTTGACTAAAATTCCAGTTCATGAATGCTCAGTGTATTTACATTTAAAGGTACAGAATGGAAGATGATGTATAAGGAAATCAGTTCTGCAATGTGGACGGGTGGTTGTTGACTATAATTCCAGTTCATGAATGCTCAATGTATTTACATTTAAAGGTATACAATGGAAGATGATGTATAGGGAAATCAGTTCTGCAATGTTGACGGGTGGTTGTTGACTATAATTCCAGTTCATGAATGCTCAATGTATTTACATTTAAAGGTATACAATGGAAGATGATATATAGGCAAATCAGTTCTGCAATGTTGACGAGTGGTTGTTGACTATAATTCCAGTTCATGAATGCTCAATGTATTTACATTAAAAGGTACAGAATGGAAGATGATGTATAAGGAAATCAGTTCTGCAATGTTGACCGGTGGTTGTTGACTATAATTCCAGTTCATGAATGCTCAGTGTATTTACATTTAAAGGTACAGAATGGAAGATGATGTATAAGGAAATCAGTTCTGCAATGTTGACGGGTGGTTGTTGACTATAATTCCAGATCATGAATGCTCAATGTATTTACATTTAAAGGTACAGAATGGAAGATGATGTATAGGGAAATCAGTTCTGCAATGTTGACGGGTGGTTGTTGACTATAATTCCAGTTCATGAATGCTCAATTTATTTACATTTAAAGGTGCACAATGGAAGATGATGTATAAGGAAATCAATTTTGGAATGTTGACGGGCGGTTGTCGACTATAATTCCAGTTGATGAATGCTCAATGTGTTATATTTAAAGGTACTCAATGGAAGATGATGTAAAAGAATATCAATTAAGCAATGATGACGGGTGGTTGTCGACTATAATTCCAGTTCATGAATGCTCAATGTGTTTACATTTAAAGGTACACAATGAAAGAGGATGTAGAAGGAAATCAATTCTGGAATGTTAATATCCAACTTTCACTATTCACCGATCAGTTTTCAGTGCAACCAAATTCAATGCGATAGATTGAGATACAACTAGTCTCCAGGTAATTCTTGCAACTTATTCTACATAAAAATGTAGTACTTTTATTATAACAGAAGGTTAAAAGGAGTTGAAGTCGTCACTTTCATTGATTCTTTACATATTTTAGGTCTAGAGTTGGTTATCATACATGTGTTTATAGTAGTACCAAAGTTAAAGATAACCTTTGGTAGTGCTCACGTGAGCTAAGGTTGAATTTGGCCCTATCTCTAGGACTTTTGTCTATTTTCGGTAGAAGAACCACCAAGGCCCACACTGATAGCTAGGATTATTTCCGATCTATATATTTTTCACTTTAGATCACCGCGCAAATCGTCAAACTTTTTCGATGTTAGACCACGTTAGAAGACTTGCCACGTGATCTGAGATCATGAAAGTACTGATTGGGAATACAGTGTGGGATTCAGTGTCTCTACAATTCTGGCGAAAAAAGAAAAACGTTCCTCGATATTGTTCGTAAATTCAAGTACACATCATGGGAGCGCTCGTTAAATTTATATATTTATAACATGTACTTATTTATTTACCCTACTTATATAGCCTAATAGCCAATAGAAGATAGGGACAGACTGGCCTACATTATTTCTCCCCTACATCGCTTCAAATAGGGAGGCAGAAAACCAGAACCGGCCATATTATAAATTTTCATTCCTCGAGTGTTAGGTTTTGCTACAGATCTTTCATGGAAATACACGTAATATTGGATACTCAAAACGCATCCTTAGAGATAAAATGTCTCATGTACTGCAAAATAAACTTTTACATTATAAATTTCGCCCTTTAAATATAAATAAGAAACTAAATTGTGTTAATCATATCAGAGTATATTATTAGCAAATTTAAGCATTAAAATAGTGCACAACTATAAAACACCCTAATGCTAAAACTATTTATGCAATTATCACTATGAGTAAATAATATTCAATCAGACAGCACTTTAGTTCAACAAAGACTTATGACATATCTGGAGCAGCTTCCCTTCCAGAACGACTCCTCCGCCTGTTAAAACTAATCTTGTCGAAAACCAAAACTTCTCACAGAGTAACTGTCTCGTGTGTTCTTTAAACAAATCAACCAATCTGATTTTCATATCAGTTCTTGCTGCACTATTATATAAAATCCTAATTGTGTATGTATACATATCATAAAGTAAACCGATGTATAATTAAGTTTTAGGACAACGGTATATTGCATTTATATGAACTTTAAGTATTATCTAAGATTTACACATAATAATCCATGTTAAGTATTTATTGCATTAAATAACTTGTATTTTATTGCCTAATATGAAAAGGCTACTTTTATTGAATAATAATTATGTATATATTTTTTGTGCAACTTATACTCTATATTTGCCTTTATTTACTAAACTGTATATACTACATTAATTCTATATCTTTTTCTGCGGCCTAGTGCCTACAATACCATTCCTTACTGGATTAAAATATTCACGTACAGTGACAGACCAATGAACCATTGTTTCCCGAATCAGCTGTTTACTGTAAACTCACCAACCAATCACAACGGTTGACTTATCAATTGCCCACCTTGCAAGCGTAGGCACGCTTGCTCGTTATACTCTCGGTCCCGTCTGGGGCACTTATGTACTCTCTAGCCACTGCTTACCATACTTACTCTCTCCCCCATGTGTTACTCTCTCACTTAAAATATTAGTTTATCTCTATTTGTTGTACATTTAAATTAACATTAAAATCAGTGCTCTGGATTGGCAATCTCTACCAGAACGTCTCTGCTCCCGGACACCCGCGTCTACCGTGCTCTACAGGACTGGCCACAGTGTTATAAACTATTCGTTTGCGGTCGTATTGTGCGTGAGTGAATCCGTGAAGGACATCTTCCGTCTTCACGCCTGCCTACAAGACAGCAGCCTATTTCCACACTTACTGATCACAACCTGGCCCTCAACAACAGCAGACTACGGTTAGGTACCTCTCATGAAAACAAAGGTAACTGTTTATTTTCTGCACTTTATTTGAATATGCACTGTTCATAAACTCATTATGTGTAACCTAGTGAACTCTTGTTAAAATCAGTGTGTTCGGCGTCTTCACTGCCTAGTGTGAAGTGGTCCTTCTTAATCGAGCCTCTAAAATATTATCTAACGGTTCTCATAACCAAAATTCATTCTTTTCAATCCATTTATACATGTTACTTTTAACTCTTACATTATTGTTTAATGAATCTTTGTGAACTGATATTTTTTACGTACTCGTATGGAAGATTGCCCAAATCCGTCTAATAAAAAAGGCCCCATCACGTGAACTTCCTCAATACTACAAGGCTATCAGCATCTTGCCTGCTGTATACAAAGGTCTTGAGCGAATAGTGCATTGTCAAATACTCAATTTGTACAACCGAAAAATATGATTAAATAATTTAAGTCTTGATTTCGGTAAGATCACAGTACCAAAACTGCGTTACTGAGAAAAACGTGTCATCCGGTTGGACATGGATCACTATTGAATACATGGATATATATATATATAAGTAGACTACCCCGGGATCGAGCCCCAACATGGGCTCTTATGGAGTTATTTTAACATGGGCTCTTATGGCGTTATTTTAGCATTGTCTCTTATGGGATATACATTTGGGTACTTCCTAACCACAGACTTCCTGGTTTCCGGCAACTTATCTTAACCCCAGACTTCCTCTTGTCACCTATCTTAACCCTGACTTCCTGTTTATCACACACCTCTGACTTTCTTTTCCAAAGCCGTAGCCGACGCCTATTGAACCAAACCTTGGCCGTCTGGACACCCGCACACTGCCCAGGTCCGATACGGATCCGTGCGTATCGATCTTACCTATTGCATAACCTTTACGTTTGCATACACCTATCGGTACCCGCTTTTGACCGTATTTCTAACCACCCCTCCGACTGTCTTACACTGTTAGCCCCTGATTTCTAACAAACCCTAAGCCTGCGCCTACAGCCTGAGCGTTTTAAGACTCACACTAGCATATGGTCTACACTTTACCGATACCTTTGCTAAATCATTAGTCTGCCGGGACCCTAAACTTTTTCCAATGCCTCCCATACTCCTACCGCCTACGTTTTACCGATGAATATCCACATACTTCAATCATTCACATCTTTCGTGTGTCGGCACCCTGCTCAGTCCTTTTCCACCACCATCACCTACCGTACTTTGACGTATCGCCTACACTCGGATCTTATACATATACTGGATATACATATCCATGAACACGTTTCTATTGTCTCCCATACTTCGGGCCTTAACAAGGCGTATAACAATCCAAAATGTACGTATGCCTACGCCTACAGACTCCCACCTTTCGAGTAACGGAGCGCCTGCAGCCCTCAACAGCATACTACCAGGGCTTTAATACTTTCCAGCTGTCTCATCCCGGAATATCGCTCATATCAGTATTTGTGTGCATAGGCCTATCCACCCTTTCGAGTACCGGAGAGTCTTAAGGCTCACACTACCGGTGCCCGATACTTCTCTAATGCTCTTAGCCGATCGTTTAGCTCATATCTATCACCTTTACGTGTGCATAGACCTTTCGCTACACGATTTTACCCATATTTATAACGGCTCCCTCAAATTGTCCTACGCTGTTAACCTCTGATTTCTAACTACGTATGCCTACAGATTTCCACAGTAACGGAGCGCCTGGAGCCCTCAACCGCATACTACCAAGGCTCCAATACTATCTAGCTGTCTCACCATGGAATATCGCTCATACCCGGATTTGTGCATAGGACTATCCACCCTTTCGAGTACCGGGGACTATTATGGCTCACACTGCCTGGACTCCACACTTTGCCTGTCTCCCGAAACACCCTAACCATTACGTTTACCTACGCCTCAGTCTGCGTATCCCAAGCGTCTTAAGGAGCGTCTAAACGTCACGCTGCCAAGGTTCTCATACTTGAGCATACCGGAGTTTACCGTCTACACTGTACCGATCACTGGCCTACATCATTCATCTGCTGGGACTAAACTTTCAATATGCACCTCCGACTCCTACCGCTTACTTTTTACCTATGAATATTCACATACTTCAACCATTCACATGTTTCATGTATCGGCACCCTGCAGGGATCCCACACTTTCCATATGTCTTCCGTACTTGAACGTAACGCTCATACACGGATTTTACCACCGATCAATATCCACACATAAGCCTATATCCACTCCGTCTCTTGGACATGCATTTCTAACGGTCCCTGCCGGAGCCTCACACTTTCCTAACGCCTCCCATAATTCGGGTCTTAACAGAGCGTATAACAGCCCAAACTTTATGTAGCCTACGCCTACAGCCTGAGCGTCTTCAGGCTCACAATGGCTTAAGCATATGGTCTACACTTTACCGTACACTGTCCTATAAAACTCATCTGCTGGTACCCTACACTTTCAATATGCATCCCCGACTCCTACCGCCTGCTTTTTACCGATGAATATTCACATACTTCAACCGACAACATCTTTCATGTGTCGGCACCTTGTTGGGATCCCACACTTTCCGTCTGTCTTCCGTACTTAAACGTAACGCTCATACACGGATGTTATCACCAATCAATCTCCACATACATCGGCCTGTAACTGCTCGTCTCTTGGACATGCATTTTTAAACAGGCCTCACACCTTCCTAACGCTTCCCATAATTCGGGTCTTAACAACCCAAACTTTACGCGTACCTATGCCTACGTCTACAGCCTGAGTACTCCGAGCGTCTCCAAGGCTCACTCTGCCGAGGTTACTTTTCGAATGCCTCCAGCACTCGTAGCGCATACCCCGATTTATCACCTACGACCGGTATCCACATGACTGCCCATATATTCCCATGTATTTTATACTGAAACACATTTCTAATTGCCCGGTTATTCCAGACACTGATGTCTTTAAACTCCTGTATTGGTTGACCATACATAGTCTATACATATTTTGTAGTTCACTTAACTTACTAAAGTTTTAGGCGTATGACCGAAAAATTCACCTTCGCTCCTCGCTCAGTTTCACGGAACCTTTAAGGGATGACTTCAGAAAAAAAACATCTATACATGTTTTATAGTACCTGAACTAAATATTAGCCGCGTGTTTTCCAAGGCCCTACTCTGAAGCAACAACCCTAATATTTGCCCATACACTTGTCTCATTACCCTTACCTATTCTAAAACAGTTTCAAAACAGTCTAGAGAAAGGTCCATATATTTTTGTGTATGTACGTCCATGTATTTCGTACACACTGAGCCCATTACGGAACCTCAAAATCTTTTATTCACACTTAATACAGCGGGCACCTATTCAAGTGAGCTTTGCATTCTTTACCGTACACGCCTAACCCCCGACATACTCCTTACTATGCCAATACTTTACTTTTCGGACGAGATACATTCACTTGACCCATATTAAAAACCAAAACTTTTGCATTATGGCCATGCATCTCCATAATTCATTAATAAACATTATCTTTCCGTTGAGGCACATTAATTTACTACTCTAGTGTATGAATTTCTGCCTGACATTTTCTTAGTTCCGATATATTTATTACGGTAAACCATCACTTTATGAATGACGACTTACTTGTTGCACCGGCTGACTGTTCGTGGTAGACTGGTCGTGGTCTGCGGTTACTGCATGCTCAGACACGTATACAACAAATACAATATTTAATGAGTTCACAGGATATCTGAATTCATTTTATCCGAGTGTGTCCAGAGTCTATTTTCAAAAAGATCTCGCTTAGTTCATACCGGACGTGACGCGCGGCTTTGAGGTTTGTAGTCACCTGTAAAAAACCAGACATTTAACATCTACCTCAGCGGTCTCATTGGTCGGAATAAGCGCGTCCCCGATTGGTCTAAATTAGCTTCCTGACTGGTCTGCTCCCTACAGTAGCGGCAACAGATACAACTGACAACCGGTAGAAGGCAAAGAGACAGCCCCTGTGCTCAGCGGTATTGTGTTTAACTTCTAATCTATTACTATAGTGAATATAGTGGTATTTGTTATACAGCAAAGCAGTGTAGTCTTAGTGTCCTGAAATGTTTTAAGTTATTTGTATCATAGTGGTGTTTTATTAAAGTGAGTTATCGTGAGGGACTGTGTTTCAAGTGCTTGTTTTTACTATCGTAGTAGTGTTTTATCAAAATATTGTTCGTGACTGTATTTCAAGTGCTTGTTTTTACTAACGCAGTGTTAGTGTGTAGGTATCGTAACGGTAACCTAAAAAGGCTTAGTCAATTCATTCCGGTTATTGCATCATACCATAGTGCACCGTAAAAACGTGTACTGCGCATGCGCGGCTCCCACTCCTATTTAAGCGCGTGACGGGGTCTTCTTGTCAGTCTCTGACGTGACGTTGAAGAATCAAGTCCGCTCTAAAAGCTTGTATCAAAGCTGTTCGCTGTATTATATTAGCGGTTTTTCATTATTTATAGCATTATCTTAGAGCTAATTACATACAACATGGAGCCCATTAAGGTAATGAGTACCAATAAAACCTACAGTAGCAGGTTTAGAATTAATGGATCTGAAACCGTCTTCAAATTTAATCCGGTGCCTAAAGGGGTGTCCGAACTAGATTGGATTAGGAAAGGGTTCTCTGATCTTGTTAAAAAGGCGAAAGAGGACACTAGCGAAAACGATTATCTTGGTTTCACTTTAAATTCTATAAATTTCAAAACTAAAGACCCTGGATATGTAGCTTACCGACCTGCCAGTCAAGTACATGGCGATATACTTTGGGACATCTTTGGAGGGATCGTTCAGAGTAATGCCGATTCTATTAAATCTTCGGACACTTTTAAGATCACATGCACAAGAGTGAACCTCCCTGTAGGTAGTGGTGGTAGTAGAAGACCTGGCTTGTACAATAATTTTCACGAAGAGTGCAAGGCACGAACAGGTATTGTATCGATAGAAAATGTGGACAATTTGTGTTTACCCCGTGCGTTGGTTGTGGCCAAAGCCTACGCCAAAGAAGATCCTCAATTTAAAGCAATAAGGCAGGATAAGGGTAAGCGACAAACTTTCAGAGCCCAAAAACTGATGACTAAAGCCGGTGTCCAAATTTCTGAACAGGGAGCGGGGATCCCCGAACTTTCAAAATTCCAAGACCACCTGAAGAATTACAACATTACAGTCTACAGTTATGGAAACAAAGGCCGGGTTGTGTACTTTAATGGTAACAACTCTGATGCTCAGTACAAAATCAACCTGCTTTATCACGATGGACACTACAACGTGATTACATCTCTCACTGCAGCTTTTGTATGCACCTACTTCTGTGAGCCTTGTCACACCCCTTATGACCACAAGGGTGAACACAGGTGTTCAAACATATGCCCCTCCTGCCAGACCATTTCTCCGCCATGTAAAGAGGAGCATGGAGGAATAGTTTGTCCAAATTGTAACATCAAATTCAAAAACCAAATTTGCTTAGCAGCCCACAAGAGTGAGCGCTGCAAGTCAGTAAAGAAATGTAAAGACTGCCAAAAACTCGTATTTTTCAAAAATCGCAAGTCAAAACACGTGTGCGGTGAAGTGTTTTGCAAAACTTGTAACGATTATATGCCACCAAACCATCAATGTTACATGCGGGTAGACAATAATAAACCCAAAACTAAAGATTTTTTGTTCATTTTCTTTGATCTGGAGACCCGCCAAGATGAAATTTTAGCCGAAAATTCTAAAGTTCACAGAGTCAACCTTTGTGTCTCTCAACAGTTCTGCTGGCAATGTATTGATGGTAAATCTTGTGATATTTGTAAAGACAGAACCAAAATATTTAACAATGATCCTGTAAATCAGTTTATGGAGTACGTAATGGATGAGAGGAAAAAATTCAAAAACGTATGTGTAATGGCCCATAATGGCCAAGGTTTCGATTTCCAGTTTTTGCTAAAGTACGTTCTCGAACAAACCAAATTCACTCCGGAACTAATCATGCGAGGCACTAAAGTAATTCTCATGGAACTGGACAATGTGCGATTTATCGATTCGCTAAACTATTTCCCCATGGCCCTCTCT
The DNA here is from genome assembly GCF_021130785.1 of Homalodisca vitripennis. Lineage (NCBI taxonomy): Eukaryota > Metazoa > Arthropoda > Insecta > Hemiptera > Cicadellidae > Homalodisca > Homalodisca vitripennis. Next base: position 50,238,933 of record NC_060214.1, on the reverse strand, counting down.
GCATTACCCAAAGCCTTTGACCTTCCCCCGGAGAAGAAGAAGGGCTACTTCCCTCACCTCTTCAACACATTGGCAAACCAAAATTATGTAGGCCCCATACCATCCAAGGAGTACTACTGCCCTGAAACCATGTTCGAAAAAACCCACAGAGACTTTGAAAATTGGTATAACGAACAAGTCGCTAACAATGTAGTTTTTCATTTTCAAAAAGAGTTGATCGAGTACTGTATTTCAGATGTAGACATACTGGCGCAGGCGTGCATTAGATTCAGAGACATTTTCTTGAAAGAGTGCAATGTTGACCCCTTCATGGAAGCCGTTACCATTGCCAGCGCATGCAACCTGGCTTTCAGACGCAACTTCCTAAAACCAAACACCATCGGTCTGATCCCTAAGAACGGATACCGTCTTGTGGACATTCAATCGCCTATCGCTCTGCAGTGGCTGAGCTGGGAGGAAGAAAAGCGCGGTGTTCAAATTCAGCACGCGGGGCGGGGGAGAGAAATCAAAATTGAGGGGCTAAAAGTAGACGGTTTTGACGGAGAACGAATCTATGAATTTCAGGGCTGTTACTTCCACGGGTGTCCTAAATGCTTTCCTTTTAAAAGGGAAGAGCCCGTTACAGATGACCCTTCCGATACTCTGCATTTAAGGTTCGATAGAACCAAATCCAAAATTTCTCGACTTGAGAATGCCGGCTACGAGGTAGTTGAAATGTGGGAGTGTCAGTTTCAAAAACTAAAGAGAGAACAACAATTGGATTATCTAAATTCACTCCCTATTCTAAACACACTCCCACTCAACCCCAGAGATGCCTTCTTCGGGGGAAGGACAGGAAATGCGAAGTCCTATTACAAGTGCGAGGACGGGGAAACTATCCAGTACGTGGACGTCTGCTCTCTATATCCCTACGTTAATAAATTTCGTCCTTACATATTAAGCCATCCGAAAATCTATGTAGGGGACAAGGAGTGTAGAGAAAGAGGCTTGAAGGCCGAAGGTCTCCTCAAGTGTAAAGTTCTGCCTCCTCTAAATTTGTATCATCCCGTCCTTCCAGCACGTATGAACAACAAATTAATGTTTCTCCTTTGCCGCACATGTGGTCAAGAAATGTCCAACACAGACTGTAACCATAACATCGAGGAAAGAGCATTGACAGGGACATGGACAATGAATGAAATACGCAAGGCTGTGGAAAAGGGATACAAAATGTTAGAAATGTACGAGCTCTGGGAGTACGAGGTGGCAAGATACGAGACAGGGGGCCTATTCACCGACTTCATAAACAAATTTTTAAAAATCAAACAGGAGGCATCAGGTTACCCTTCCTGGTGCCTCACTGAAGAAGACAAGACCAATTATATTCAAAACTACTACGAACACGAAGGTATTCACCTGGACCCGACCAAAATTGAAAAGAACGGGGGTCTTCGCTCCCTAGCTAAATTAATGTTAAATTCTTTCTGGGGTAAATTCGGCCAAAGAGAGAATCAAACAAAGACATCGATTGTTAGAGACGCTTATGAGTACTTCCAACTGCTGACTAATCCAGAAATAGATGTAAATACTACTCAAATCATTAATGAGACGGTACTAGTTGTGAATTGGCAATATATTGATGAGGTATGTGAACCCGCGAGAACTGTAAACGTAGTAATTGCAGCATTTACAACATCACATGCCCGATTAAAATTGTATGAACATCTAGAAAAGTTAGAAAGCCAGGTTCTCTACTACGACACAGACAGTGTCCTCTACGTTCACAGAGAGGGCATGCACAAGGTCCCCACAGGGGATTACTTGGGCGAGATGACCGACGAATTGGTCGAGTACGGCCCAGGCTCCTACATTGTAGAATTTGTTTCCGGAGGGCCAAAGACCTATGCCTACCTGGTATGGTCCACTAACAAAAATGCACTAGTCGAAGTATGCAAAATTAAAGGCCTTACCCTAAATTTAAAAACCAGCGGAAAATTAAATTTTGAAACTCTGAAATCATTGGTCCTGAGTGGCTCATCGGAGACAATAGACATTGAAGAAAACAGAATAAGACGTACTAAAGAAAAGAACATTGTTACAGTGGAGGAGCATAAATTATTTAAAATTACAGGACCCAAAAGAAGGCTTGAAGGACCTTATGACACTTTACCTTTTGGCTTTAAAAAACAAAAATTAACACACGAGGTAATACATCAATCACATTCTTAACGCAGCGTTGTAAAACCTGAGGAATGCATACAGAGAAAATAAATGTTATTTAACATCCGTTGATTGTGACCGAACGTTTGTTGTAACGCGTCCTTCAGATGTGTACTACTATTGAATTATGTTATGAGAGCTGACCACGAGTAAGAATTTGAAATTATTTTATTATACAGATATTTTAATTACGTACAAAAGAATTTTTTAAATACTAGATATTGTACTGTATTATTGCAGCCATTACATATAATTTTGCACTCCAGACCCTTCTTTGGGTGGTTGGCCAAAGGTGCAAGTATTCTGAGTGTAGTATATCACTGTTCTATCATCTTTACCTTCAACCATGTGAATGCGTGACCACCCTCGTGCCAAGGGAGCGTCTGCTTCTAAGGCAGGCGTAACACCTGTAAGTCCTGGAGCAGTTCGACCTCTTTCACGGCCGGCTTAAAACCCGTAAGCCCGGGAGAGGTTGACCCTTGGACAGTGTGGAGGTATGAATGTGGGAGCTCAGTAGTGTTTGGACTTGGGCATGGAGATGAACAAGTCTAGGCCCTCGAACGGCTCGGTATGGATGTGGTCTTTCGGGTGGGCTAGGCCCCATAAGTCCCTGAGACCGCGATTGTCTACTGTTGACTGAAATGGTATATGCTGATTTTCTTAAGCCCTTTGGTAAACAGTTATTTGCTTTAGTATTTTATATTTGTCTATTGTACTATATCAATGTTTGGAGACTATCACTTTTATAAGCCCCTATGTATGACCTCAGACAAATCCGTTTATCAATGTTCACACCATGATTTTGTCACAAAATGAAACCCTATATACTTAAAAAAAAAGTATATTCCTTGAGATTCTTTCCAAATATTATATAATAACCCGTAACAGACTCTACACATACCCATGGAGACACACATACCCATGCACACATACATCCAGATACTTGTTATATATTGATTGTAGCTTCTCCGTCTTCATTCCTACACGAGTACTCAGAGAGTTAACATGGGGACCGTCCTTAGGCTTGAGTCTAGAAACATTGTTAGCAAAAATGAGAGGTTTCGTACAACATGTGAAAAACTAAAGTTTTCACTGACCTCTCCCATTGACTTAATAGAATGGCCCCTAGCATTTTCAGAGTGTATTGTTGATCATATAAAGGATGACGCCTTACCTACTGATCACTTTGGAATTACAATCGAACATCAAGGTATGCCTAATGAAGGCCGTATCCCTTTCATGCCAGCATCTAAATTAACCTCTTATGAATTTGATGATGCATTTGAGAAAACATTCTATAATGTTCAAACCTTAGCAGGCCCTTTACTTGTAACAGTAACTAGGGTAAACATACCGAAGCGGTTTCTACAATAACTGACGTAGATATAATTTAGTACTGAGGTTTACCTTGATTTAATAATCACTCTGTGCTGACCGCCTCATACCGGAACCGATAAAATATGCTGGGAGGTAGCAAGTGTGGCTACCACCGTAAAGGGCGATGGTTGAGGCTCTTTACACACACGTGGATAGGCCTACAGGGGAAGGAGCCACGTTAAAAATCTCCTAACGCGCCGGGACCCCTACCCCTTGGGTGGTGTGGAAACGTGGGTCAAGGGTAGATTGCTGAAGTATAGAAACTTCATAGATTCATACTCTACGGTATTATATGTTCATATCTAGCAATACCGTTGGTAAAACTTTGATTTTAAGGTTTTGCCAACTGAGAAAGGGGATAGATTCAAGCCTCGAAACGTAGTATCTTACCATATAACGGTGGAAATAATCAAAATCCTATTATGCTTTCATACTATTTAATACAATTACCAATAGTGTTTACCGTGGCTACATTTGTACCATTGAATTAATGTTACACATGCAAGGCTTTAAACATATGTGAAGCTAATAAATGAAAAGAAATTTGTTACCAAAATTAATACAGCAGTGCAGTATGAGTCACATAATAGGAACCTACAGCCTGTATTAGCTCGAGTTATTCAAATAAGACTGGTGTATTACTATTCCAATACACCAGTTTCTGTCTGTACTTGTAGCCTAGAAAGGTAGTTTACATTAGTATTGATATATAAAACAGCAATATTGATAGCAAACATAGAAAAACTAGCAGTAATACAGACAAGTAGAGTAACCTGGAGGATAGCCCCGCGTTCTGATTGGTCGAGAGCAGGTCACGTGATCCAAGATGGCGGCGCCCATATCGCGGTTGGGCGGGGAAATCCGTCGAGTGCGAGGGATTTCCCCAGCAAACCGCGACATAGGCGCCGCCTTCGTGGATCCTCTCGACCAATCAGAGGCCTGCTAATCCTCCGTTTACTCTACTTGTCTGTATTACTGCTAGTTTTCTATGTTTGCTATCAATATTGCTGTTTTATATATCAATACTAATGTAAACTACCTTTCTAGGCTACAAGTACAGACAGAAACTGGTGTATTGGAATAGTAATACACCAGTCTTATTTGAATAACTCGAGCTAATACAGGCTGTAGGTTCCTATTATGTGACTCATACTGCACTGCTGTATTAATTGTGGTAACAATTTCTTTTCATTTATTAGCTTCACATATGTTTAAAGCCTTGCATGTGTAACATTAATTCAATGGTACAAATGTAGCCACGGTAAACACTATTGGTAATTGTATTAAATAGTATGAAAGCATAATAGGATTTTGATTATTTCCACCGTTATATGGTAAGATACTACGTTTCGAGGCTTGAATCTATCCCCTTTCTCAGTTGGCAAAACCTTAAAATCAAAGTTTTACCAACGGTATTGCTAGATATGAACATATAATACCGTAGAGTATGAATCTATGAAGTTTCTATACTTCAGCAATCTACCCTTGACCCACGTTTCCACACCACCCAAGGGGTAGGGGTCCCGGCGCGTTAGGAGATTTTTAACGTGGCTCCTTCCCCTGTAGGCCTATCCACGTGTGTGTAAAGAGCCTCAACCATCGCCCTTTACGGTGGTAGCCACACTTGCTACCTCCCAGCATATTTTATCGGTTCCGGTATGAGGCGGTCAGCACAGAGTGATTATTAAATCAAGGTAAACCTCAGTACTAAATTATATCTACGTCAGTTATTGTAGAAACCGCTTCGGTATGTTTACCCTAGTTACTGTTACAAGTAAAGGGCCTGCTAAGGTTTGAACATTATAGAATGTTTTCTCAAATGCATCATCAAATTCATAAGAGGTTAATTTAGATGCTGGCATGAAAGGGATACGGCCTTCATTAGGCATACCTTGATGTTCGATTGTAATTCCAAAGTGATCAGTAGGTAAGGCGTCATCCTTTATATGATCAACAATACACTCTGAAAATGCTAGGGGCCATTCTATTAAGTCAATGGGAGAGGTCAGTGAAAACTTTAGTTTTTCACATGTTGTACGAAACCTCTCATTTTTGCTAACAATGTTTCTAGACTCAAGCCTAAGGACGGTCCCCATGTTAACTCTCTGAGTACTCGTGTAGGAATGAAGACGGAGAAGCTACAATCAATATATAACAAGTATCTGGATGTATGTGTGCATGGGTATGTGTGTCTCCATGGGTATGTGTAGAGTCTGTTACGGGTTATTATATAATATTTGGAAAGAATCTCAAGGAATATACTTTTTTTTTAAGTATATAGGGTTTCATTTTGTGACAAAATCATGGTGTGAACATTGATAAACGGATTTGTCTGAGGTCATACATAGGGGCTTATAAAAGTGATAGTCTCCAAACATTGATATAGTACAATAGACAAATATAAAATACTAAAGCAAATAACTGTTTACCAAAGGGCTTAAGAAAATCAGCATATACCATTTCAGTCAACAGTAGACAATCGCGGTCTCAGGGACTTATGGGGCCTAGCCCACCCGAAAGACCACATCCATACCGAGCCGTTCGAGGGCCTAGACTTGTTCATCTCCATGCCCAAGTCCAAACACTACTGAGCTCCCACATTCATACCTCCACACTGTCCAAGGGTCAACCTCTCCCGGGCTTACGGGTTTTAAGCCGGCCGTGAAAGAGGTCGAACTGCTCCAGGACTTACAGGTGTTACGCCTGCCTTAGAAGCAGACGCTCCCTTGGCACGAGGGTGGTCACGCATTCACATGGTTGAAGGTAAAGATGATAGAACAGTGATATACTACACTCAGAATACTTGCACCTTTGGCCAACCACCCAAAGAAGGGTCTGGAGTGCAAAATTATATGTAATGGCTGCAATAATACAGTACAATATCTAGTATTTAAAAAATTCTTTTGTACGTAATTAAAATATCTGTATAATAAAATAATTTCAAATTCTTACTCGTGGTCAGCTCTCATAACATAATTCAATAGTAGTACACATCTGAAGGACGCGTTACAACAAACGTTCGGTCACAATCAACGGATGTTAAATAACATTTATTTTCTCTGTATGCATTCCTCAGGTTTTACAACGCTGCGTTAAGAATGTGATTGATGTATTACCTCGTGTGTTAATTTTTGTTTTTTAAAGCCAAAAGGTAAAGTGTCATAAGGTCCTTCAAGCCTTCTTTTGGGTCCTGTAATTTTAAATAATTTATGCTCCTCCACTGTAACAATGTTCTTTTCTTTAGTACGTCTTATTCTGTTTTCTTCAATGTCTATTGTCTCCGATGAGCCACTCAGGACCAATGATTTCAGAGTTTCAAAATTTAATTTTCCGCTGGTTTTTAAATTTAGGGTAAGGCCTTTAATTTTGCATACTTCGACTAGTGCATTTTTGTTAGTGGACCATACCAGGTAGGCATAGGTCTTTGGCCCTCCGGAAACAAATTCTACAATGTAGGAGCCTGGGCCGTACTCGACCAATTCGTCGGTCATCTCGCCCAAGTAATCCCCTGTGGGGACCTTGTGCATGCCCTCTCTGTGAACGTAGAGGACACTGTCTGTGTCGTAGTAGAGAACCTGGCTTTCTAACTTTTCTAGATGTTCATACAATTTTAATCGGGCATGTGATGTTGTAAATGCTGCAATTACTACGTTTACAGTTCTCGCGGGTTCACATACCTCATCAATATATTGCCAATTCACAACTAGTACCGTCTCATTAATGATTTGAGTAGTATTTACATCTATTTCTGGATTAGTCAGCAGTTGGAAGTACTCATAAGCGTCTCTAACAATCGATGTCTTTGTTTGATTCTCTCTTTGGCCGAATTTACCCCAGAAAGAATTTAACATTAATTTAGCTAGGGAGCGAAGACCCCCGTTCTTTTCAATTTTGGTCGGGTCCAGGTGAATACCTTCGTGTTCGTAGTAGTTTTGAATATAATTGGTCTTGTCTTCTTCAGTGAGGCACCAGGAAGGGTAACCTGATGCCTCCTGTTTGATTTTTAAAAATTTGTTTATGAAGTCGGTGAATAGGCCCCCTGTCTCGTATCTTGCCACCTCGTACTCCCAGAGCTCGTACATTTCTAACATTTTGTATCCCTTTTCCACAGCCTTGCGTATTTCATTCATTGTCCATGTCCCTGTCAATGCTCTTTCCTCGATGTTATGGTTACAGTCTGTGTTGGACATTTCTTGACCACATGTGCGGCAAAGGAGAAACATTAATTTGTTGTTCATACGTGCTGGAAGGACGGGATGATACAAATTTAGAGGAGGCAGAACTTTACACTTGAGGAGACCTTCGGCCTTCAAGCCTCTTTCTCTACACTCCTTGTCCCCTACATAGATTTTCGGATGGCTTAATATGTAAGGACGAAATTTATTAACGTAGGGATATAGAGAGCAGACGTCCACGTACTGGATAGTTTCCCCGTCCTCGCACTTGTAATAGGACTTCGCATTTCCTGTCCTTCCCCCGAAGAAGGCATCTCTGGGGTTGAGTGGGAGTGTGTTTAGAATAGGGAGTGAATTTAGATAATCCAATTGTTGTTCTCTCTTTAGTTTTTGAAACTGACACTCCCACATTTCAACTACCTCGTAGCCGGCATTCTCAAGTCGAGAAATTTTGGATTTGGTTCTATCGAACCTTAAATGCAGAGTATCGGAAGGGTCATCTGTAACGGGCTCTTCCCTTTTAAAAGGAAAGCATTTAGGACACCCGTGGAAGTAACAGCCCTGAAATTCATAGATTCGTTCTCCGTCAAAACCGTCTACTTTTAGCCCCTCAATTTTGATTTCTCTCCCCCGCCCCGCGTGCTGAATTTGAACACCGCGCTTTTCTTCCTCCCAGCTCAGCCACTGCAGAGCGATAGGCGATTGAATGTCCACAAGACGGTATCCGTTCTTAGGGATCAGACCGATGGTGTTTGGTTTTAGGAAGTTGCGTCTGAAAGCCAGGTTGCATGCGCTGGCAATGGTAACGGCTTCCATGAAGGGGTCAACATTGCACTCTTTCAAGAAAATGTCTCTGAATCTAATGCACGCCTGCGCCAGTATGTCTACATCTGAAATACAGTACTCGATCAACTCTTTTTGAAAATGAAAAACTACATTGTTAGCGACTTGTTCGTTATACCAATTTTCAAAGTCTCTGTGGGTTTTTTCGAACATGGTTTCAGGGCAGTAGTACTCCTTGGATGGTATGGGGCCTACATAATTTTGGTTTGCCAATGTGTTGAAGAGGTGAGGGAAGTAGCCCTTCTTCTTCTCCGGGGGAAGGTCAAAGGCTTTGGGTAATGCAGAGAGGGCCATGGGGAAATAGTTTAGCGAATCGATAAATCGCACATTGTCCAGTTCCATGAGAATTACTTTAGTGCCTCGCATGATCAGCTCTGGAGTGAATTTGGTTTGTTCGAGAACGTACTTTAGCAAAAACTGGAAATCGAAACCTTGGCCATTATGGGCCATTACACATACGTTTTTGAATTTTTTCCTCTCATCCATTACGTACTCCATAAACTGATTTACAGGATCATTGTTAAATATTTTGGTTCTGTCTTTACAAATATCACAAGATTTACCATCAATACATTGCCAGCAGAACTGTTGAGAGACACAAAGGTTGACTCTGTGAACTTTAGAATTTTCGGCTAAAATTTCATCTTGGCGGGTCTCCAGATCAAAGAAAATGAACAAAAAATCTTTAGTTTTGGGTTTATTATTGTCTACCCGCATGTAACATTGATGGTTTGGTGGCATATAATCGTTACAAGTTTTGCAAAACACTTCACCGCACACGTGTTTTGACTTGCGATTTTTGAAAAATACGAGTTTTTGGCAGTCTTTACATTTCTTTACTGACTTGCAGCGCTCACTCTTGTGGGCTGCTAAGCAAATTTGGTTTTTGAATTTGATGTTACAATTTGGACAAACTATTCCTCCATGCTCCTCTTTACATGGCGGAGAAATGGTCTGGCAGGAGGGGCATATGTTTGAACACCTGTGTTCACCCTTGTGGTCATAAGGGGTGTGACAAGGCTCACAGAAGTAGGTGCATACAAAAGCTGCAGTGAGAGATGTAATCACGTTGTAGTGTCCATCGTGATAAAGCAGGTTGATTTTGTACTGAGCATCAGAGTTGTTACCATTAAAGTACACAACCCGGCCTTTGTTTCCATAACTGTAGACTGTAATGTTGTAATTCTTCAGGTGGTCTTGGAATTTTGAAAGTTCGGGGATCCCCGCTCCCTGTTCAGAAATTTGGACACCGGCTTTAGTCATCAGTTTTTGGGCTCTGAAAGTTTGTCGCTTACCCTTATCCTGCCTTATTGCTTTAAATTGAGGATCTTCTTTGGCGTAGGCTTTGGCCACAACCAACGCACGGGGTAAACACAAATTGTCCACATTTTCTATCGATACAATACCTGTTCGTGCCTTGCACTCTTCGTGAAAATTATTGTACAAGCCAGGTCTTCTACTACCACCACTACCTACAGGGAGGTTCACTCTTGTGCATGTGATCTTAAAAGTGTCCGAAGATTTAATAGAATCGGCATTACTCTGAACGATCCCTCCAAAGATGTCCCAAAGTATATCGCCATGTACTTGACTGGCAGGTCGGTAAGCTACATATCCAGGGTCTTTAGTTTTGAAATTTATAGAATTTAAAGTGAAACCAAGATAATCGTTTTCGCTAGTGTCCTCTTTCGCCTTTTTAACAAGATCAGAGAACCCTTTCCTAATCCAATCTAGTTCGGACACCCCTTTAGGCACCGGATTAAATTTGAAGACGGTTTCAGATCCATTAATTCTAAACCTGCTACTGTAGGTTTTATTGGTACTCATTACCTTAATGGGCTCCATGTTGTATGTAATTAGCTCTAAGATAATGCTATAAATAATGAAAAACCGCTAATATAATACAGCGAACAGCTTTGATACAAGCTTTTAGAGCGGACTTGATTCTTCAACGTCACGTCAGAGACTGACAAGAAGACCCCGTCACGCGCTTAAATAGGAGTGGGAGCCGCGCATGCGCAGTACACGTTTTTACGGTGCACTATGGTATGATGCAATAACCGGAATGAATTGACTAAGCCTTTTTAGGTTACCGTTACGATACCTACACACTAACACTGCGTTAGTAAAAACAAGCACTTGAAATACAGTCACGAACAATATTTTGATAAAACACTACTACGATAGTAAAAACAAGCACTTGAAACACAGTCCCTCACGATAACTCACTTTAATAAAACACCACTATGATACAAATAACTTAAAACATTTCAGGACACTAAGACTACACTGCTTTGCTGTATAACAAATACCACTATATTCACTATAGTAATAGATTAGAAGTTAAACACAATACCGCTGAGCACAGGGGCTGTCTCTTTGCCTTCTACCGGTTGTCAGTTGTATCTGTTGCCGCTACTGTAGGGAGCAGACCAGTCAGGAAGCTAATTTAGACCAATCGGGGACGCGCTTATTCCGACCAATGAGACCGCTGAGGTAGATGTTAAATGTCTGGTTTTTTACAGGTGACTACAAACCTCAAAGCCGCGCGTCACGTCCGGTATGAACTAAGCGAGATCTTTTTGAAAATAGACTCTGGACACACTCGGATAAAATGAATTCAGATATCCTGTGAACTCATTAAATATTGTATTTGTTGTATACGTGTCTGAGCATGCAGTAACCGCAGACCACGACCAGTCTACCACGAACAGTCAGCCGGTGCAACAAGTAAGTCGTCATTCATAAAGTGATGGTTTACCGTAATAAATATATCGGAACTAAGAAAATGTCAGGCAGAAATTCATACACTAGAGTAGTAAATTAATGTGCCTCAACGGAAAGATAATGTTTATTAATGAATTATGGAGATGCATGGCCATAATGCAAAAGTTTTGGTTTTTAATATGGGTCAAGTGAATGTATCTCGTCCGAAAAGTAAAGTATTGGCATAGTAAGGAGTATGTCGGGGGTTAGGCGTGTACGGTAAAGAATGCAAAGCTCACTTGAATAGGTGCCCGCTGTATTAAGTGTGAATAAAAGATTTTGAGGTTCCGTAATGGGCTCAGTGTGTACGAAATACATGGACGTACATACACAAAAATATATGGACCTTTCTCTAGACTGTTTTGAAACTGTTTTAGAATAGGTAAGGGTAATGAGACAAGTGTATGGGCAAATATTAGGGTTGTTGCTTCAGAGTAGGGCCTTGGAAAACACGCGGCTAATATTTAGTTCAGGTACTATAAAACATGTATAGATGTTTTTTTTCTGAAGTCATCCCTTAAAGGTTCCGTGAAACTGAGCGAGGAGCGAAGGTGAATTTTTCGGTCATACGCCTAAAACTTTAGTAAGTTAAGTGAACTACAAAATATGTATAGACTATGTATGGTCAACCAATACAGGAGTTTAAAGACATCAGTGTCTGGAATAACCGGGCAATTAGAAATGTGTTTCAGTATAAAATACATGGGAATATATGGGCAGTCATGTGGATACCGGTCGTAGGTGATAAATCGGGGTATGCGCTACGAGTGCTGGAGGCATTCGAAAAGTAACCTCGGCAGAGTGAGCCTTGGAGACGCTCGGAGTACTCAGGCTGTAGACGTAGGCATAGGTACGCGTAAAGTTTGGGTTGTTAAGACCCGAATTATGGGAAGCGTTAGGAAGGTGTGAGGCCTGTTTAAAAATGCATGTCCAAGAGACGAGCAGTTACAGGCCGATGTATGTGGAGATTGATTGGTGATAACATCCGTGTATGAGCGTTACGTTTAAGTACGGAAGACAGACGGAAAGTGTGGGATCCCAACAAGGTGCCGACACATGAAAGATGTTGTCGGTTGAAGTATGTGAATATTCATCGGTAAAAAGCAGGCGGTAGGAGTCGGGGATGCATATTGAAAGTGTAGGGTACCAGCAGATGAGTTTTATAGGACAGTGTACGGTAAAGTGTAGACCATATGCTTAAGCCATTGTGAGCCTGAAGACGCTCAGGCTGTAGGCGTAGGCTACATAAAGTTTGGGCTGTTATACGCTCTGTTAAGACCCGAATTATGGGAGGCGTTAGGAAAGTGTGAGGCTCCGGCAGGGACCGTTAGAAATGCATGTCCAAGAGACGGAGTGGATATAGGCTTATGTGTGGATATTGATCGGTGGTAAAATCCGTGTATGAGCGTTACGTTCAAGTACGGAAGACATATGGAAAGTGTGGGATCCCTGCAGGGTGCCGATACACGAAACATGTGAATGGTTGAAGTATGTGAATATTCATAGGTAAAAAGTAAGCGGTAGGAGTCGGAGGTGCATATTGAAAGTTTAGTCCCAGCAGATGAATGATGTAGGCCAGTGATCGGTACAGTGTAGACGGTAAACTCCGGTATGCTCAAGTATGAGAACCTTGGCAGCGTGACGTTTAGACGCTCCTTAAGACGCTTGGGATACGCAGACTGAGGCGTAGGTAAACGTAATGGTTAGGGTGTTTCGGGAGACAGGCAAAGTGTGGAGTCCAGGCAGTGTGAGCCATAATAGTCCCCGGTACTCGAAAGGGTGGATAGTCCTATGCACAAATCCGGGTATGAGCGATATTCCATGGTGAGACAGCTAGATAGTATTGGAGCCTTGGTAGTATGCGGTTGAGGGCTCCAGGCGCTCCGTTACTGTGGAAATCTGTAGGCATACGTAGTTAGAAATCAGAGGTTAACAGCGTAGGACAATTTGAGGGAGCCGTTATAAATATGGGTAAAATCGTGTAGCGAAAGGTCTATGCACACGTAAAGGTGATAGATATGAGCTAAACGATCGGCTAAGAGCATTAGAGAAGTATCGGGCACCGGTAGTGTGAGCCTTAAGACTCTCCGGTACTCGAAAGGGTGGATAGGCCTATGCACACAAATACTGATATGAGCGATATTCCGGGATGAGACAGCTGGAAAGTATTAAAGCCCTGGTAGTATGCTGTTGAGGGCTGCAGGCGCTCCGTTACTCGAAAGGTGGGAGTCTGTAGGCGTAGGCATACGTACATTTTGGATTGTTATACGCCTTGTTAAGGCCCGAAGTATGGGAGACAATAGAAACGTGTTCATGGATATGTATATCCATGATCTGGATATGTATATGTAATTAATAAGATCCGAGTGTAGGCGATACGTCAAAGTACGGTAGGTGATGGTGGTGGAAAAGGACTGAGCAGGGTGCCGACACACGAAAGATGTGAATGATTGAAGTATGTGGATATTCATCGGTAAAACGTAGGCGGTAGGAGTATGGGAGGCATTGGAAAAAGTTTAGGGTCCCGGCAGACTAATGATTTAGCAAAGGTATCGGTAAAGTGTAGACCATATGCTAGTGTGAGTCTTAAAACGCTCAGGCTGTAGGCGCAGGCTTAGGGTTTGTTAGAAATCAGGGGCTAACAGTGTAAGACAGTCGGAGGGGTGGTTAGAAATACGGTCAAAAGCGGGTACCGATAGGTGTATGCAAACGTAAAGGTTATGCAATAGGTAAGATCGATACGCACGGATCCGTATCGGACCTGGGCAGTGTGCGGGTGTCCAGACGGCCAAGGTTTGGTTCAATAGGCGTCGGCTACGGCTTTGGAAAAGAAAGTCAGAGGTGTGTGATAAACAGGAAGTCAGGGTTAAGATAGGTGACAAGAGGAAGTCTGGGGTTAAGATAAGTTGCCGGAAACCAGGAAGTCTGTGGTTAGGAAGTACCCAAATGTATATCCCATAAGAGACAATGCTAAAATAACGCCATAAGAGCCCATGTTAAAATAACTCCATAAGAGCCCATGTTGGGGCTCGATCCCGGGGTAGTCTACTTATATATATTTGTTTTAATTAATGCACACATTTTTCATTATTTCAGGTTGTACAAGTACGTTTAGAGGGTTTAATATGTTTTTAATTGTAGATATATGTATTTTAACCAGTCTCAGCCTGCATAATGAAGAAAGAAATGAACACCGTGTTAGGACTGAAAATAGTACTGTGTTCACATTGCCTCACCAGAATATTACAGGACTTTTTGATCAAACAAGCACAACAATCAAAAAAATTTAATGTTACCATGAATACTTAGCAATCTTCCCAATGTGAAAAACTAAACCAGAGCAGAATAACTGATTCTACTTGTCAGAATATGATCAGACTGAAAGCTGAGTCAGAGCATGAACTCCTCTTTTATAGACTGCATTAGTTTATAGTAATACAGGCAAAAGACTGTCTGATTCTTTCTTTGTGATAGTATCAACCATAAAGCTAGTTACTTGAGCTATTAATGGATCTCTGCTGGACTGCTACTATATGAACTCCTGTAAGGACAAGTACGTCAAAACACCACCCCTGCTTACGTCATCTTGCTGTTCTTCGTTTCTTGAGGTAAGCTAAGCCTATTATAATATGGTGAATATTATTTTAGCTCCTAATTATACTCTGTTTTATTAATAGCAACTCGTTGCTCAAGAAAGGCCGTTATAAAATAGGCGGTAAATAATAATCATGATTATTATGAACCACAAAACTACATTCCTTAGTATTGTAACATATACTTACTCGCTCTCATACACACCTACATACATCTCATACTCGATAGCTCTGTTAGCTTGTACAAGATTCTTTTAGAATCACAGCTACTAAAGCCTAACACTTGTGGAGTTGGACAAATTTCATTTACGTCTGTCTGTCTGTACGATATCCGAAAACAGATATGTAAGGAATTGAAATTGTGCAAAATGTTTTATTTATAAATTATGAACACAGTAGAAGGTTATTGCTCAAGTCAATCCCTGTAATTTTGATGAGCGTTATCGAACATTCGCAATTGGTCCTGTGGTAAATTATTACAAAAACGTGAAAATAACAAAATAAATAAATTTATAAAGACTCAGAATGCCTATTAGAGATTTTAAAATGTAAACAAATTATCCAAATAAATCCAACATAACTTTGTGCCATGGCACTATGCATAATTTAATTTTTAATCAAAAATTTTACTCCAAATTAATGATAAATGTGGGATGGATAAAAAAAATTCGACCTTTAAACCTGTAATTTTTCATGAATCTCCATTTCTACATGTAAAGTAATGGATTCTATGATGCGTATGCAACCATACAATTATGTGAGAGAGGTTAAGCGGTAGAGAGGACTTTATAGTCCTAACTTCGCTTATAATAAAGGCATTTTCATTTAACTTTACTTATAGAATTTACTCACTACAGCCTATCACTCCGCACGCTCATAAAATATATATTATGTTTGCCAGGGATGTAAACATTTCATTTCCTTAAATTGTTTTCAAACAAATGAACATACAATGATATAAATATGTATAAATATAAAAAGTAAAGAACACACAACTTGATGTAGATTATAAGAATTAAACAGCAGGGCTGAGTAACGTTCTAATTTATAAAGAAAAGTACTCGTGGTATGAGATCAAATTTGAATGTAAACAACTGAAAATATGGTCGTATTTGTACACAGTGCAAAACCAAGACGAGATTTTGATTATTAAGACTGGTCTGATAAGTTCAAACATGTAAATAGCGGAGCATAATCTTAATTTGTGTTTTGCCTTAACTTTAAATGGGTATTTAATGTGATGTAAGTCAGTAAAGAAGAATATTTTCATAAACTGCAACAAAAGTTATGTTATATACAATTCTGTTTTAGAATACAATACTTTGTTTATCAGTAGGCGTAAAATGAGTAGCAGTAATCTTGGTAGAGGACAGAAAAAATATTATTCATTCATATACGTCAAAGTTTGTAGCTTTTGCTGAATATATTTGCATGGATATAACCTAGAAATTACTAGTTGTATTCATACCACATATATTTCGCTCGGTCTTTCATTGCTCGTCAATTTCATTCTGATTTTATTCCAGCCAATGTGTGTTATCTGTCGTGCCTCAATAGCAATAATGCAAATTTCTAATAGCTTCCGTGTATATACGCATTTCATTTGATGCTACAGGATTATTATTTATGATTTAATAATTAATGTTTTTAAATCTTCACTGTATCATCTTTTGTAAAATTACGACACTAACTTTTTGTAACTTCAATGCACTGTTGGTGAAAAACGTGATAATTATATAGTATTATTTTACAAATAATGTAACAAAACAGCTTTCAATAAAAATTTTCAATTTTTATTATGAAGTTTAATGCTGTAACCTATAATAAAGTTAGAGAATAGGTTGAAATGAAGATTGTTCCACTTCAAAACATTATGTATAAACAAAGTTTTCAGCCTATCTCGCCTATTCAACTCGGTGCTTTTGTAAATTAGACTAATTCAAAGTTCGTTGATAACCCAAGTGATTTAACCCTAAAATGACTAATGCCAGTAGAGTGGAGTTCTATATTAAATGAGAATGGTAAATATAATTTATGTTATTCCAGTATTTAAATAATGTTAATAAATAATCAAACTTCAAAGGTTTGATAATGTATGGGAAGGCAAAATTTCAATGCACACGTTTATTCTTCTATCAAAACTGTACCTTTATAATACTAGTAGGACAATTTGATGAATACCACAATAATAATAATTTATTTATTCCATCAGTATTTTACTTGTATTGTGTATTTTGTATATATTTTGTATATTGTATATTTTACTTGTATACACAATTCTTAGGAACTAATGCTAATCAGTGTTCCAGTTGTGTAGTTAGCACAACATAAATAAAAACAAAAAAAGGTAAGAGTTCAATTACAAATAAATTATTCATGCAGCCAACAATGCTGCCTGATGTAGCATCTGTCCCAAAAAGGTACAAAATATATCCAATACACAATTTATATAAATGTACATTCCTTAATTATTACTACATAACACTAACATTAAAAATCACACAAAAACACCCATACTTCACTGCCTAATATCAACGCACATTAAACTACATACATATTTACAAATATCTATCTAAAAACTATACAAGAACACATTCTATCATTCACCCATATACACATACAAGAGATAAGTATTCAGTACATCAATAGTATTTATATAAGATAGATATTCTCTAAGAACTATAAAACTGAGTTTCAAAGCATCCATATTTTTACTTTATAACAAAAAAGTTTTAGATTATTGCAGTTTTTAATTTCAAAAGAAAAATTATTGAAAAACTTCAACCTGTATAATTATAGGATCGTCTAAAAACTTCTTTATTAACTTTAGGCAAACGAAAATGTATACTTGCTGCATATCCTGCACTGCTCATAAGATCATCTATATAATTATTTCTACTTCTAATATTAACATTCGTAACACTTTAAATACATATAGATGTTGCACAGGCAGTACTATTAAAACAGTGTACAGCGGGAATGAAGTTGTTCTTTTGTTTTGTTCCATTATCATACGTATGAAGTGATTCTGCGTTACTCTTAACCTGTTAATTAAATATTTGAGAGAACTTCCATAGCCCACAATACCATATTGAATTTTTGACTGAATTAATGCTAAATATAATGTTTTAAAAGAGACTGTTTGCAAAATTTAAAAAAATAACAGTTTCGTATGGAGAGTTTCAATTTGTTACGTGAATCCGAAATATGTTCTTTCCAGTTAAGTTTCTCGTCCAATACTAATCCAAGATATATAAATTTGTTGGCCTTTTCGACGGCCGAGCATAAACAACTAACATTTGTACAGTTTAAGGAGTGATATTTCAATTCCTCTGCAAAATCAAAAGATTTTACATAAAATTTTATGTATTTTGTCTTATTTACGTTAACTTGCATTCCATTAAAAGTACATCACTTCTGTTATAATATTAAGTTTTTTTTTATATTTTCTAAAATTTCATTACCATTTTTGTGAGTGTAAAAATATGCAATGTCATCGGCAAATGCACTAATTTCTCCACAAAATGGTAAATTTAACGAGTCATTTATAAAAATCAAGAATAGGGTAGAAGATATGACTGATCCTTGTGGAACCCCTGAAGTTACACGTAGTTTTGAACTAATATTATCTCCAATTCGTGTATGTTGACATCTGCCTTCCAGAAAACTTTCAAACCATTTGAGTGCAATCCTTCTTATTCGAATATTAAATAACAAAATTAAATATTTTCGACATTATTTTATTGTCTACTAAATCAAAAGCCTTTCTAAGGTCAATGAACAGCCCTGTTATTTTACAACCACATTTCAAACCACTATAAATTTTATTAGTTATATTGACAAGTGCATCTTTGGTCGATTTCCCTCTCTGAAAGCTGTACTGTGTTTTATTAATGATTTTAAATCTTTCAAGATATCCGCATACCCTACTTTTAACAAATGTATCAAAGATATTTGAGAAAACCGATAGTAAGCTTATAGGCCTCAGATTGTCCAAATTAATGGATGAACCCTTCTTAAATATAGGCACTACTTCACTTTGTTCACATTCCGGAAAGATTCCTGTTATTCAATTTTCAAGTCAATATCCCAATAAAATTATACATTTTGAATTCACTAATAATGCAGGGTGTATCAAAAAGAGTCATCCAATTTGGCATTTATATATTTCGAACAGTAGTAAACATATACAATTACTAATTTTTTTGGCTGAAAGGGAAACTCAAAAAGTTCTTTTTCATACTTTTTCAAAGGTGTTCAATATGTCAACCTTTAGATAGATGGATATGCCTATGCGGTATTCAAATTCATCCCACACTGCAGCGAGCATGTCCTGAGGTAAAAAAACACCTTGCAAACACAGTCAGTTTTGGAGTCATTAAATATTGCACAATTTCAAGTGGTTTTTCTGTGCCCCATATTCTAACGTTATGGCGGTTTACCTTTCCATTTAAATGAAATGTTGCCTCGTCGCTAAACACTATGCGCGATACAAAATGTTCATCGTCTATCATCTTATCAAGAACGAAGTTACACAACTCCACGTGTCGTTCTTTATCACCCTCACAAAGAGCTTGCAGTATCTGAAGTCTGTATCCTTCCATGTGTAATCGTCGACGCAACACACGCTAGACGGATAAATAGGAGGCATGTTGAGCTGTTGAGCAGCGCGGCGTACAGATTTGTTAAGGGCTGCGTGTGAAAAAATGGCAGACGCCCTCCAGGTCTTTATCGGACACTCTGGGACGGCCCGGTGACTTGCCTTTACACAGACAACCTGTTTTTTGAAATTGTGCATACCATCATCTAATGCTCTGTGGTGTAGAAGGATCAACACCATACTTATTAAGAAAGTTACGCTGAACAGTTATTCCATATTCACACTGCGAAAAACTTAGAACACATAACTCTTTTTAAGGTGGAGACGCCATTTTCACTACAAATAAAGAAGGCGTTCACTCAAGCGTGCTAGTGCTAACTAGCGGTAACCATGTAAAACTTTAAAAGATACTCTTTTCAACAGTACGTTGTTTGTGCATTTAGCTCAACAAACAGAATAGTTATGATTTTATTAAATCGGATGATTCTTTTTGATACACCCTGTACATTTACAAACTATAAGATTGTGTAGTGCATATCCATTGGCATATTTGTTTGTTAAAATAACTTTTATAAAATATTTTGAATCATGTTTAGTTTTAATTAATTATAATACACTTTTTCTCATATTCAGTATGAATTTGAGAGTTCCGACGTTTGAGCCTGGGTTAGAGATCCTTATTCTGTTTGATAAGATCTTCGCACAGTGGCCCATGAGGACAGGCCGAATAGGGCATAAAAGGGAATCGGCTTCTTCTTTTATAAAACGAATTGAAATGGAAAGGCACTTGCTGTGCGATGGATAGCCAAAAAAAGTTATTACCATTTTTAAATTTAGGGAAACCTACAATAGCTGCTTATGTTGATTTTAGTAAAGCATTTGACTTTATATACTAAGACATGCTGCTGCATAAGTTGAAGCATTATGGAACGAAGCATTATGGTGCCGCCAAAAGATGTTTTGAATTATGTTAACAAATAAATAAACAGTTTGTCATAATAAACGGAACCATCAGCAATGCAAGGCCACATCCTGTAAATATCCACAAGATGGAATAATATAATCTTAACATTCGTAATATATATAAATTATCTGCTTAGGTCATAAATTTCAATCAAGTATTTTGTCCTATCCGGATGATATCTCATTAATAACAAACTTACGATGTGCTGTAAACAAGGTCAATATGGATATAAAATAGGTAATGGATTCGGTCACCAGTAACAATGTGATCGTATATGTTAACAAATCGGAGTATAAAATATTATCTAAAAAAGAATCTGCTAAAACAAATTTAAAAGATCTATCATTATATTTTGTTACAAAGGTTTATATAAATACATTTTTAACTGTGTAAAACGTGATCTTGCGGACAAGATAAAATATTTAGGATTAATTATTGATGCGATCTAAAGTGCAATGAGCATATTGAACATCTGACCGGCAAATCACAAGCTATCAATAGAAACATATTCTGACAAATTATGGTATTATTAGTTAAGAACTCTCTGTCCTGGTAAGAATCAACCATGAAATATTACATAAATAAATAGTGGCTACAATGGCCGTTAGAACTGTTAGTTTTTAAGAAATTTCGAAATTCTGAGCTTTCTTTTCTTTAAATATTTTAAGTTAAATACTCTAAGATTAAAATGATAAGTTTATAGTATTAATAGCAGTTACCAGCGGCTTTAAAAGCAATTTCGTAGGTTTTGTATTTGTATGAGTACTTCTGGTTGGAATAAATACCATTTCCGATGCCAATGTTGACTTTGCCTTTATTCCCACGATTAAGAAAATATGTTAAAAAGTGTATATTTATGGCCGGTCTTGGCATTTTTGTTCCATATATATATATATATATATATATATATATATATATATATATATATATATATATATGTGTGTGTGTGTGTGTGTGTAATGTGTAATATATATATATATATATATATATATATATATATATATATAAACAGCTCTAAGATCTTACTTCTGTCGACATACAACAAAGTAAGGTTTCAGTCTTAAAATGTGTAGTAAAAATTAGACTACTTTGCCTTTTATATCTGCACTGCTAGCACTTACCCGTTGCTTTGTACGCAATTTAGTAGGTGTTGCACGAGTATGGCCATTGCTGATCGATTAAAATATATATTTCCAACTATATATATAAATTTTGATTTTTCTTGTTGCCACTATCAAGAAAATATTTCAAAAGTGTACATTTACGGCCATTGTAATTAACTTTCTACTTAGTATGTTTTGTTCCATTGTTATTTTGCTGATCTGAAAATGTATATCAGATCAGAGAAGCCTACTTCGGTCCAAAGCGATCTAAGATAGGTTTTTTATAAGGTTTTAAATTTATAGTACATGTTACTTAGTAATACTGTCTTATAGATTTAATACTTAATATTTTATAAAAATGTACAGTTAAAAGTACATTAAAAGTGACACAACGCATTTGTTTTTTTACAAACTGAAAACTATTGTTAATATTTGAGAACATTTAGAACTGGAATTGGTACATTAGTTCAAATTCACAGTGCAGGAAACTTTCATGTAGCATAGTTCTTGCCGACTGCTTCAAAGGGAGTCTTCATTGTCAGATTCTGACCATCTTATGTTTTAGGATATTTTGTTAGGTAGATGAGTACCGGTATTTATCCAATTGTAAAATCTAAATATTCGTAAAAAGAATGGCTATTTCTTACACATTCTCACTCACTACAAATGTAAACAAATTGAAAATAGAACAGTTACTTAAATCCGACAGGCTCATTTAATTAATATTACACAAGTTAAGAGCCCGACATGGGATTTTTCGCTACTTTAGAGATCAGTGGGGCGCAGCTCAGAGTCATTTTAAAAATATAAATAGGCCTATATTAATCTCAGGACCCGTAAAAATGTCCATGTACAATTTCAGTACTATCGGTTGAGTAGTTTATGCTTATTATGAGTTGTATTATGTTAATAATTTAAATCCGAATAGAATCAACTATCTTTATTTATCAAAACGTAGATAGTGCGAATAACATTTATTATGATTAACGTGAATTTTCATACTTATTCTACCTGGTATGGATATATGCGACTGATCTGATACCGTATATCGATATCAAAAGTTTGTTGGTTAATAAACGGGTGATTGATCAGTACTGATGATTATAATAAACTATCTGAATACAAGTAAATACTGATTTACAAGTTAAGAAGTTTAAAATATAAAGTGTTTAAATACACGTAATTTCTTATGATATATTAAACAACAAAGCAACTTATTCGGTTGAAATATATCGATTAATATGATGTTATGTATATGTCTAGAGATCAAAAGCCAAAATCAACTTTTGAATGAATGAGATGAGGTGAAAAAAGGAATGGTTGACGAAATTATGTTCCTAAATGCAAAAGCAATATTTTAAAACAAATCTTTAAATACAAAAGTTAATAATATGAGAAATAACATTATTTAAATAAGCCCTTATATATCAATTAATTCCTTCACCCTATTTTAACATTGAAACATTAGTTAACGAAAGAAAGTACATAATTGATTGATATTTTAGTAATATTGAAATTGGCTTTAAAACGAAAAATCAATGTGTTTAAGCCGAACGTAAAAATAGTATATTACATAGTATTTTCTTGTGTGCTGACTAAGGATCATTCTTCTTTCGCATTTAATTATTCGATTTCAAATATATGTACTAATGATATGCCGTCCCTTTTACATAAATACAAGAGTGCTCACCGAAATAGTTTGGACGCGTATAATAATCAATTGAATTCAGAAAACCATACGACGCATAGGTCTGTTAAGCGTATTCAATTACACTGATCACTGCCTACAAGTAAACGTGTTGGTGTCTTGTCAATGGTAATATCAATTATTACAGAAAACAGAACCTCCTAAAAAAGATCGACAGATTTGATAGATTTCGGAAAGAATATTAAAGGAGTAATAATCTTGTTGTAATGGAAACATAAAAATGTCATGTAGACTCAATTACAAATTATAAGTATTACTACTTTATAATTTATTCAAATCATGCAAATATTGAACTGTTCTCAACAATTAAGTTAATTCATTGATATGAAAACAACGGATAGATATTTATAAAAATTGTGTGTTGCACATTGTAGTGGCTCCCTCCGAGATGTAATACACTGAAGGGAAGATGCCGCTTTACACCGTAATAAACAGGCTTTGATGCTGGCTACCCCCCGTCAACTGGGCATCAGACCCGCGTCACCCGCGTTCGGCTGGAGCATTCTTCAAATCGATAAGCGAAAACAATATACATGAATATTACTCATTATCCTATTACTATTTACTATCATATTTTCATGATTTATTACACATTTCTGCCATTTTCCATACACTGTCCCATTTCCCCTTTATTGTACTATTCCTGCAATTTCCATATGTTGTCCTATTTCTCCCATTTCTTACACTCTCCATTTTACATATTGTCCTATCTCTACCATTACCCATATATGTTACTATTTCTGCCATTTTCAATAAACTTTCCAGTTTCTGCTTATTTACCATATATTATCTTTGTTTTGTTTCGTAGCACCCTATTAAATATTCTTTTCACATTGTTTTATATTCGGCCTGTTTCTCTTTTTTACATGACACGTCGTCCTCTTCGTCCCATTTTTATACATCGTTATATTCCTGTCATTATCTATACATTTTCAGTATCCGATACTTTCTATACAATATCGTACTCTTCATTTAAATAATTCTACTTAATATTCAGGCCATCCACACATTCTCTTATACTCGACCTGTTTCACTTCTATACATGACTCATAGTTAAAGTATTCGTACCACTGAATAACTTCTTTGTAAACCTTCTCATGATTTGTTTGCTTTTTATCACTTCCTATTAATATTAAAATTATCCTGTTCTATCGTACCTCGGAACAACTTAGAATGCTCACGAAGTTTAATTGTTTTTTTACTTTTCTATCTTCCCTTTAATCCTTCTTTAATTTATTAACTACAGACATTTACCTTTTATTACTCTAATTTATTGATCCTTAGTTTGTTCTAAATAATAATAATAGTTTTAAACTCTTTCTTTTTTATTCCTTATACCTTTCACCCCTATCATTCCTTGGACTTCTTAGGTATTCAAAATTCACGTATTATTAACTATTTTTAACATTCCATATATATTGTCCTTCATCTGCATTTTCAATATATTACTCCATTTCTGCAATTTTATTCAACGTTCTTTATGTGCCATTTTCCTTAAATTGTCAAATTTTAGTTTTTTTTCTAAACATTTTCAAGTTTCTTCCGTTTTTAATACATTATCCTAATTTTTCGAAGTGTTCGTTCCATAGGAGAAATTAGTTCCTCCCAAAGTTTAATGATTTAAAAATGGTTTGGTTACATCACCTATCTTTCCTGTAAACCTACTGATTCATTTACTTCATATCACCGAAATCTATCACTCGAATTATCTTGTTCTATTGTTCCTGTACATTATTTTAATTATATTCTTTATAAATTTCAAGTATCTGCTAATCTCTATAATATAAATTTTAGTATACTTCTTTCAAAACAATCTACTTAATATTCTGGTCATCCACACATTCTCCTTTATTCGGCTTGTTTCACATCTATAAATGACACATATTTGAAGTACTCGTGCATTAAATTTAATATTCTATTCTATATGTCCTTAAAATTTGTTTGTCTATTGTTTCAATCTTCCCGGTAAACCTTTTCTGACTTCTTATGTCATCCAAATACCAAAAATAATTCCTGATAATTTCCATACACTTTCAAATTCTTGTCACTTGCAATGAACATTTTCCTATTTTGAAAATGTCCGTACATTGTTTTATTTCTACTTTTTCTCATACATTTGACAGTTTCTCATATTTTCCATACAAACTTAATTTAGTTTCATAAATCAAATTTATATTATATTTATCAACACATTCTCTTTTATTCAACCTTTCTCACTTCTATAAATGAGACATGCTTGAAGTATTAGTGCCACCAAATAACTTTTCTTACCTTCTTACGATTAGTTTACTTTATATCACTTCCTATTAATATTCGAATTATCCTGTTCTAAAGATCATATAGTGTCTCCTTATTATAACCATTATTTGAAATCTACCGTTTTCAAAATAATTATAATTTTATCCTGCGCAATCCTACGAATAATTTAGGTCACCCAAATTCTCACCTGTTTCATTATATTTTTCTGCGTCTTTACATACACTTCTATTTTAGCTATTTTCTATACTATGTCCTATCTCTTCTGTTTGCCATACATTGTCCTAACTTTGCTTTATAGCCTTCTTTGTAATATTATATTTAATTACTCATGTTATATTTAGCCTGAGTATTTATTTCTATAAAACATTTTTAAAGTGTTCTACCACTGTCGTATTTTATACGAACTATCCTGTTGTGTTGTTCCTGTAAATTTTTGAAGTGAAAACTTCTTTAGGCGCGTTGAGCGTTTTGGTAGAGGGTAAAATCCTCGGTTCGCGTCACCGACATGCTAATGATACTAACCTGCATGAAAAAGTCAGTCTCGCTGTGTTTTTTAACCGTAGACTTGGCCGCGGACTACTAACCTGCATGAAAAAGTCAGTCTCGCTGTGTTAAAACTGTCCCGGCGGAGTATGAAAACAGACTGCGAAAATCAGTGACCTTTACGGCTTCCTCTCGCGATTTAAAAGTGAAGCCAATGTCGTACAATTCTGTAAGATGCGTCAAATTAAAGCTCTTAATATTGGCAATCTATTGGATACATTTTTAAATATTAAAAAAATTTGGAAATAATTTTGATTATTGTTTACATTTTACATAGCGTTTACAATGACAAGAAAAAAGTAGTAAGCGAGGATTTTTTTTATTTTTTGGTCAGACAAAATTTGTCAGCGAGAAAGTTGTGTGAAAATAGATGAATATTTTTTTTGTAATTTATCATTTTTTTATTGGAAGTTTAGTTTAGCCTGTAGTAGCGTATGAAGTGATGAGTGAACGTTTCTGCCGGATCTGTAGTTGGCGCATTGGCTCACTGATACCGTATTAACTCAATAAATTAGTTTATTGTGCAATAAAAATACCTTTACGAAAGAACCAAGTTAATTTAACTAATTTATTAGTTTTAAAAATATTGTGGGTTTAATTGTTATTGCAATTATATACTTTATCCGTAGCAATAACTGTATTATTTACAACGGTGTTCAACTCACTGTTGTTCACTCGGTGTTTACTCACTTGTATTCTATGTTTAACTAACTATTAATATTGAGCAATTACAACATATTTTTATACAGATAAATGAATAATGAAAACAACGAATATATTTTTAAACATTTTTAATATTTGTACGAATATTTGTATTTAAAATTTAGCATTATTCATTTTAATTATGTTTTTAATATTTAACCTCTTCATCATGAAATGAG
Organism: Homalodisca vitripennis; assembly: GCF_021130785.1. Lineage (NCBI taxonomy): Eukaryota > Metazoa > Arthropoda > Insecta > Hemiptera > Cicadellidae > Homalodisca > Homalodisca vitripennis. The sequence continues at coordinate 50,211,922 of NC_060214.1, read as the reverse complement.
TATTATTACGGTACCTATAAGATTTATCTTACTAGCGTGGTAAAATAGATTTCTAGTTATTTGATAATATTTTTTCGTGGATTTTAAAATTGGAAAATTAAAAACGCGTCACATTTACAATTACAGATGTACTGCTACTATAACGTATTGTTAATTACTCTCAACTTAATAGTTCCGTTTTCACTTCTATCGGCAGTCCCACGACTGACTGCTACTGTTTTTTGTTTTGTTTAATATATTCTCAACTATTTAAAAATATTTTCATTTTATTCTTTTCATTCATCATTAGGGCATCTAAGTTCTAAAGTTTTATTACTAATTTCTGCATTGTATATATTTATTCTATTTCTGCAAGTTTCTATTCACTGTCCTATTTCTGCCATTTTCCACACACTTACTAGCTTATGCTGTTTCCATATATTATCCTTATTTTGTTTCATATCATCCTATTTATTTTCTATTCATCCGCAAATTATTTCTGTCTGTTTATCTTCTTTCTATAAGATTTGTTTAAGTTTTGGACCCGCAGAATAATTTAGTATTCTACCAAAGTTTAATGACGTTAAAAATTGTTTGGATACTTTTGAAATTATGTTATATTCAACATTCCTTTCCACAAATACCCTTTAAAGTGTTATATAGCTAGCTTCTATTAGTCAAATAGTCATGTTATTTTTCTCTCATATCCGGTTTTTTGTTTATTATATTCTCCATTGTAAAACAACCTTCTTAAAAATCTTTTTCATTTTATCCTTCTTATTCTAAGGACCACTTTATATTTTTCCAAGTTCTAACGTTTCATTACGTATTTCAGTCATTTTCTATACATTGTCCTATTTCTACTAATTCTATACTATACCTTTTATTACTCCAATTAACCTGTGGTATTTTTCTGTAGTCTACTATGTAATACTAATTATTTTAAACTCTTCCCATTTAAAATTCTTATATATTTTATTACTATCATTTCTTGGACTTGGTCATCCAAGTTATCAAGTTTTACTAACTATTTTCTCCATTTACCATACATTGCCACAAATTGTAATTTCCATAAATTTCCCCATTCCTGCAATTTCCATACATTGTCATTTTTTGTCCATTTTCCATTTATTGTTCTATTTTTGGGGTTTTCCATACATTTTCCATACATTATCCTATATTATTTATTTTTTGAGATTAATGACTTGTTTGCTTACTTCTTCCATCTTCGCTGTAAACCTACTCATGATTAATTTGTTTTAAGCCAGTAGATTTATTACTCGTATTAACCTGTTCTTTTGCTCCTGTAGTTTCTTCTTTATTTTATTCTTCATTTTTAAAGCCATCCCTTTTCAAAAGAGTTTTACATTTTATCCTTCTCATTAATCGGATTAGTTTAGGTCATCTGAGTGTTCAAATGTCGTTATAAATTTATGCTGTTTTCTATACATTGTTCTTTTTCTGCTAGTTTCCACACCTTATCTTATTTCTGCCATTTTCTATAGATTTTCCAGTGTATAATATATTCCGTATATTATCCTAATTTTGTTTCATACCATCCTATTTAATATTATATTCTATTGGTCCTAAAAGTTTTTTGTCTTCTTTTCCCATCTTCCCTGTATGTTTAGAGCTCATGTAGTGTATTCTTTCTTATCCACTTTAATTGAAATATATCGCTTTTAAAAATCCTTTTACATGTTATTATTTGTTGGACTAATTTAGTTCATCCCAATTCTCAAGATTTACTTATTCCTTTAATTTTCATAACATTGTTCTGTTTGTCCCATTTTATACACATTTGTATGTTATGCCATTTTCCATACGTTTCCAGTATCTGCTACTTTCCATAAATTATCTTAGTTTTCTTTCTAAACTTTCCATTTATTATTCTGGTCATCCACACATTCACTTTTATTCGGCCTATGTCACTTCTTTACATTACATATATTTGAAGTGATCTTATAACCGAACAATTTAGTTTTCTCACGAATTTATAATATATATCATTTGAGTTTTTTCTTCTATCTACCCTGTAATCCTTCTTTTTATTTGCTTCCTTAAAACCCATACATTTTACTACTCAACGTATCGTGTTCTATTACTCCTGCAGTTTTTTTTCTAAATAATAATAATAATATTTATTTTATTATTCTCTTATATTGTAATTATTATCCATACATTGTTCCAATTTTGCTTTAAAGCCTCCTTTGCAATATTCTATTTATTTACTTAGGATGTTTATTTATTCTTTGTTTTCCATTCTGTAAACAATTATTAAAGTGATCTACCACTAGCTTACATTAAATGAATTATCCTGCTCTATTGCTCCTATACCGTGTTTTCCTTTAATATATTCGTAATTAAAATTTTTTTTTTTAATAATTTTTATTTTATTATTCTCATTCTTTAGACTACTTAGGTCATGCAAGTTGTCACGTTTTATTACATATTCTAAAATCACTTTAATGTTAATATATCTGCGTTTTCTTACACTGTCCTATTTCTGAAATTTTAAATTTTTTCCAAATTCTGTTATTTTTCATACCTTTCTCCTAATTTAGTTAATTCGTATCCAATTTAATATTGTATATTTCCACACGTTGTTTTTGTATTTCACCTTTGTCTTTCTTTCCATTACACATTTTATAAATGTTCGTACCATCAAATAATTTAGTTTTTCTTAATAACTTTTTGGTTGATTGTATTATTTATCTAAAAACTATTAATTTTAAAAGTAATTTCCATTTTATCCTTCTCATTCCTAAGACCACTTTATTTTATCCAAGTTATCACGTTTAGTTACGTATTTATAACATTTTCCATACGTCCTAAATATTTTATGTTCCATACATTGTTCTGTTTTTGGAAATTACACACTTTTTCCTATTTCGGTCATTTTCTAAAACTTACCTATTGTGAATATTTTATAACCTGCAATTTCCTTAGATTACCATATTTATGCAATTTCCATACATTGCTCTATTTCTGTTAATCTCCTTACTTTGTCTTATTTCTGCCAATATCCAAGCATTTTCCATTTTCTCCCATTTTCCATACATTAGGTTAATTTAGTATCGAAGTATACAATTTAATATTTTATTCATCCACGCATCCTTTTATATTCAGCCTGTTCTCTTCTTCCACATTTTTTAAAGTGTTTGTTTCACCAAATTACCAACACAAAACACAGTGTTGGTAATTGTGTGTCGGTGTTTGGTTGAGTTAGTTTACTTCCAAAGTTTTATGTTGTTGCAGGGGAGATGTACGCCCATAAGCCGCCTATGTTAAATTGTATAACTTTATGTTCCTTTTCTGAAGGAACTGCTTTACATATCTCAATGAAACCTTTACCACCTATACAATACATTACTATAAACAACACCTACCACTTTTAAACTTTTGTAGAAATAAATTTTTTATGACATTTCTAAATTTCTAAATTTTTTAATATATTTTTTTACTACAAAATAATTTTTTTTTTACCCATTTACAAACTTACAGTTTCAAATTTGCTAGGGGTTGTGTGTATATGTACATAAATCATACATAAAAAAATCCATAAAGACTGGGCAAATGGTTCCTGAGAAAAAGGAACATTTGTATGAAAAATGTCAACTTTCGGGAAATCGCAAAAACATTAGCCTACTATAAAATTACTTACTATCAGAACATTCCGGCTTCATAATCTGGCTCCTTTTCATTTTCCTCATCCAGCAGCTTCTTTCTTATCATTATAGTCCTCTTCTTGGCTTGTTTTGTCTCTTCTTTAGCTGCTATTTCAGATTTTTGGATTCGGTTGATATCAACAGCACGGAGAGTTTTTGCACATTTTTCACCTACTTTGATACCAATGCCCTCCAAAACCTGCAGTCTACCTTTATTTCCCTCATTGAATGTTACCACAGCATCTAGTGTTCCAAATTTTAAGGAACAATTTCCATACTTTACTAATCACAATTCACAATACTGAGTTGTTTGTAAACAAAACAAAATACAAAAATAACCAAATGAAAACTGTCAAATAAACAAAGTAATAACAGGTTAGCCAACACAACAAAATGATAAACATTAGCAGTACAGTTGTGTGTATGTATAATGGTGCACTTGCACTAACTGGATTATTCAACCTTGCATGACAACTATTACAGTGCTATTTTATTCCTGCTGACAGCGATCAGACATTTTATAAAAAATGTTATTGTTACCAAGCAACGCCCAAATATGCATGTATTATATATCACTGGACTTGGAAAACTCCATACCTTAAGAAAAAAAAAAATAAACATTTTTGATTTTTTTTTTACGATTTAGGCGTACACCTCCACTTAAAGTTTTTTTTTCTAATTCTCCAGTCTTCATTTTAAAACGTCTCTTTATACTACGTTGTTTGCTTCATACTAATAACTGATATTATTCAAACTATCGTGTTATATTGCTCGTGTAGCTTATTATTCTATTCTATTCTATTCTTTAATTTTAAATCATCTCTTTTCAAAATCCTTTTACGTTCTATCCTTCTCATACCTTTGCCTACTTTAAGTCTTCAAAGTTCTAACAAGTACGTTAACTGCTGTGTAATTTTGAATAAATTGTACTATTTCAACCATTTCCATACATTTACCTACCTCTGCCATTTTGCGTATCCACTATCATGATCTATTACTTCTGTAGTTTCTTTATAGTAGGCCTTCGCTTATCATTTAAAAAGTGGCCTCCTTAAAGTCCTTTCCATTTCATCCCTTTTAATCCTGGGATTACTTAGGTCAACTACGTTCTCACTTTTACTACCCTTTTCTGTCAAATTCCACACATTGTAGTAGTTTTTTTTTATTTCCTATGTCTTGTCCTATTTTTTCCATTTTTTAACATATTGTCCTTCCTCTGCCATTTTCAATTTCTTTTCTACTTTCCGCTATTTTCCAAACATTATCCTAATTTTTTCCCCTAGTATCCTATTTAATATTGTATTTTTCCATAGGTTCTGATTTATTCAGCCCATTTTCCTCTATCTATAACACATTTTTAAAGAATACATAACATTAAATAATTCAGTTTACCCCTTAGGATTTATATCTTAAATGTTTGTTTGTCAACTTCTCCCGTTATCCCTGTAAATCTTTTCTTACTTAAATACTGTATATTTCTAGTTTAAAGACTTAACAATTGTGTTATTTAACTTTGATACAAAAGAGATATGCTGCTAGGAATCTGATGCTTGTAGACCTGGAAGTCCAAACGACCATTTTGACTTTTGCCCCTTATAGGCAATATTAACTCTCAAGCACTTTAATTCTGTATTCTTCGTTAAGTTATGGGTGATATTTAATTTTACGGAAATTTTTAATACATATTCAACGGCTTTTTCGTAGTCTTTATTGCTTACATATAAAAAATTAAAAATTCTTTGACCTCTCTTCAATAAATAACAAAAAGTTATAAACTAACGAGAAACATTAAGTTAATTGAGATTCTTATAAATTAGATGTTTAAAATGTTACTTTTCCCATACTAGTAACTCCTAATATAAGGGAATCATAAGATTAGAGTTTATAATTGCTCTTATGAGGCAAAACCCATGGTATTTTCACAACAGTTGAACAGTCGGCTCTTCATGTGTCTAGAACACTAAGTGCCTTGTCTTTTGCAGAACACTTCGTGACTTTTCTTGCAATTTGAGGAAGAATATTCTACTGAAAGCCCAACTGAATTATCTCTATCAAAATCATATATATAATCGATAAGGATTTGTTACTGCCTCCATAATTGAAGCAGCCTTGGTTTTAAAGTTTTTCCCGTTTTTTACAATTTAATTTAAATGAGAAGGGATATTAGGTAAACAAATCAATGTTCCTATCTTTTGTCAGCTATACTTTATCAAATAGAAATATTATAACAATGTGCTTTAACTCTTTATATAATGAAATGGATAGTTACATTGCAGTTTATTTTTTATTTTTCATAAAAGGTGAAACACCATGACGTAAAACTGTTTTATTAAAATATTAGGAAAAAAGAGAACCGTAGGCACAACTGAGTAGCAGCAAACCAAGCTGCTCTTCATTAAATGTGTCATACATTGAAATTTACCTGGACATATTAAGGATGAAAGCATTACGTCGTGTAACGCTACTGATTAATGAAGCGAACATTGCGTCTCCGTTTCATATTTTGCCGTACTGATTATATCCTGGCATGAATACCTTTTGCCAGTAGCTTGTCAACATTAGCAGTCTGAATGTTAAATGAGCTCTCGCCGTCACGTTGAGGTATAAACTGTCCATATGTAATTCACAGAAGCATACATATACGGAACGGGTGCAGTCTCTTTGACTACTTTTGTTAATGTAATACATACAATTAAATTTATATTTGAAGTATTTAAAAAAACAGCATAAATTATTACATTAAAACGTAATTTAATAATCATATTATAATTATTTTTAACATAATATAGTCATTTTATATTAAATATTTTCAAATAATTATTTTAATAAACTGATAACATCAACAGTTCAGGAAATGTATGAAATCTGTCTATTTATATTCGTTCAAAGGATTTATTTACTGTTGCTTTCAATGAATTCAATGATACGGTTACAATATTTTGCAGATGCAAATTCTGAGAATAATATAGAGTAGAAAATATATGACTTTTAATAGCATAAGACAAAGATTTGACTATATGTGATTATCATGTTTATGTATAATTCTTGAGTTTGATAATTTTTTAAAATATTCTACTTCTTTTAAAAACTATTTCAAAAACATTTGCATATTTTAAAATACATTATCATTTGTAATACTTTCCACAAACCAAAACAGTTTCAATGATCCGTTTAAAAAACCAAGGATGATGGTGCATTTAGGTTAGCCGGAGACAAATATTTTTGTAGAAGTCAGGAAACCTGCTTTCTCTAGAAATAAAAGCGGAATTTATTCTAAGAATGAAACATAACGTCAGATGTCCTAGATTAACAAATGATGAAACACGAATTTATCAAAACTATTGAACAAATTAAGCAATACTTTTTCTCAGATCATATTTTCATAGTTTAGTATCCTTATAAATAACAGTAAGGAACATAAATAAACGATTGTATAACTGTCGTCAGATACACATGTACAGCCAAATACTTGTATGAAATTAGTAACTTTCAGTAGTTTTAACTAGACCAAACAGAGCTTGTTGTACGTACCTAAATTTTCCCATATAATTTACTTTAAATAAATCTCAAATAAATTTGTATTACTAGTAAATCCCAAAGTGACATACATTTAATTCTAATCATAATATATATATATATATATATATATATATATATATATATATATATATATATATAAGTAGATAGTAATATGGGGTTCCTGGCGCACTTTCGGAGCCGACCGAAAAGCAATGTAAAATACTGTTCAATGTACCATAAAGGAAGCTGAGAAATAACACAGCAAATCTCAATGAAAAATTAACCGAATCTACAGTCGTTCGTCTCCAAAAGCGATCGGTACATTACTATCTACTATGTGGAATGAAAAATTAACCAAATCTGAGCTTCTACTTTCTTAAGCTGTGCTTTGTAAAATGTTTTCAAATCTGCTACGAATAAAGGATTTATCTTAATAAAATTTAATCAATTTAAAACATTTTTACTAAAAACATACTGTACTTTAATAAAAAACTTTTCTACTAAATAAACAACATGAACTCACCAAGCTCTCTTCAGTTTCTAGCATTTCAAAAACTTACAAAGAAAGACAATTTTAACGAGTTCAACGAATTACCAAAACATTTTAAAGAACAGTTGATACTTTCCTTAAATGATACAGAATTCAAAGAACTTGTAAAGTCTTTTGCAGAAAAAACGTCTAATGGAGTGTTTTACTATCGGCAAAAAACTAAAAAAGTAAGGGATTACATATTTAATATAATTACGAAAGATATTGAAAAGAAAGTAAAAAATAAACAAACAGAGAGTTTTCATCGTTTTTTTATGACATTTTTCCCATATTATACGTTCTTTCAAGATAATCAAGACTTAATTGATGAATTTCTTAGGAATTTTTGTGAGTATCAAGATTTATCAACACAATTCATTAAAGAGCATTATAGAATTTTTCTTATATAATATAGCCACATTTTGTGTGAAACAAAAGGTATTACTGTAGATAATATTCCATGTGATTCCTATGAAGAAAGACACCAACTATGGTTATCAAAACAGTACTATGACGTGGGGAGGGACTGCAAGTTTTAGAGTTAAGACTTTATTCTACAAAGTTAATTGTTATAATTTCTTTATCTTTTATAGTCTTCTTTCCAGTAACAATCAAGTGTAATTTTTCATTTTTGTTTAATTCTTTAATCTTTTTTTCATCCAAAACAGTCAAAAATCTGTTCGGCAAGTGTACTTTACAATCTTCCAACTCGGCAATTATTGTAAACCCGAATTTATCTTTCATTTTCTCCAAATTCAAAATTTTGTATTTCTTATTTTCTTCCAATTCATTCAACTTCTTATACTCTTTAAATTTGCATTCACCAATATCATTTAACTCTTTCAAGAACTCCATTTAAATAGAAAAAATTCAAAGACGGAAAAAATGAAATTCGCTAACAATCACTCGAGAAGTCGGGGAGAATGTGAATAAAACCGCATTCTTTTCACGAGGTTCTTCGTTTAATTTCTCCAAATGTACTATAAAATCATCGAGGATTTCTGGTTCAAAATCATAAACAAATTCTACATCTAGATAATAAAAAAATACAGGTAATATCTTTTCATAATAAACGTGTGTATCGATACCTACAAACCTAATGTATTCTTTGAAAAGGAAAATAATTTTTTCAACGGTTCCAAGAGATAAGTAAAAATTTTTATTCTGTTTTCTAAATTCTGTAACAAATTTTGTTTGCTTCTTGTCTCCGTATTGCAATTTTGTAAGCAGATTATTCAAATGTGTTAGTTTATTTCGAAATTTCTTAGGTTTAGGTCTTTCGTACAAAATTAAATTACAATCTCTACAAAATAAATATTTTTTATCAATAATTTCTCCTCTATTATAACACTTGTAACAGTTGGCATTATACTCTTCCATTTAAACAAAAAGATTTTTTTATAAATGGAGATTATGGAACTAAGTCTGCCAAGATATAAATTTTTCAGCGCAAATGTTTGTGTTTACATTTCTACAACAGAGATAAATAGAAATAATTTCATTCTATTGTACAACTATTTAGGATATTATGTGTACGATTATAAAGATTATTACGGGAGAAATCGGGATTTTTCAGTGGCGAAAGAGTATATTTTTGAAATATTAGAAGGAATGAAAGAGAATAATATGAACATCATTAACTACTGAATTTCTCTAATATCGTTCTTAATCACATCATAGGCTAAAAATTTCTCAGAAACCACAACAACATAACAAATCGCGTTTGTAACAGCTTTTTGAAAATCCATATTGATAATTATATCGTTCTTTGAACCAGAAATATTTGTCAAACTCTTTGTTGTATCAATGACATAAATAGGTCTATTCGCTAAAAATTCTTTAGGATTGTAATACATTTCCTTATTATTACAGTAAACTTTCTTAAAATCTTGATACATCTGATACATGATTCTGAAAAGACCTCCTGAAATGTTTAAATTTTGTAATTCATCTGGATAATAAGAACCGTTCAATTTTACTCTGATATTTTTTACATTCAAACTATCGAATTTTGAAGGATTTTTTTCTTGATTATTCTGTCTATCTGTTTGAAAACCTATAATAACGAACTTGGGATTGAAGATATTTCTATAAATGTTTGTAATATCGAACGAATAAGTTGTTCCGGAAATACCTTTTTGTTCAATACATTGCCAATCTAGAAAATTAAACATAATGTTTTGACTTTTTGTAATTTCATCAATCAACCTTATTTTACTCGTGATTTTATAATCAATCATTGGAACTCTAATAAAAAAATCTGTAATTGTTATTTTTCCATCAACAGGCATAACATTTCCAGTTGCAGTCTTCAGAATCACATCATCGTCTTCTGCTCTTATAAAACTTAGATAAAATCCTCCTTTATAGATCGGAATAGTAACATTTTCAAAAAATCCTAATCCAAAATGAGATAAATTTCCAGCTGCTTCAAAAACACCAAATTTAAAATCTGATTCAAAGCCATTAGAAGTTTGAGAAATAACATCACTTTTTGAATACGAAATAGTTCCTTTAATTGTGCTTAATTGGCCACAGTTTTCGACTTCTTCTATCAATTTATTGTGTTTTCTTACTTCAATCTTAGAAAATAAAAACGGTATAAAATTATCGATTAATCTAACATTATCAGTTCCAAGATATGCTTGACCATCTTGTTTTGTTAAAGTTCCAGAAATATAAAACTGGAAGTTAGACGAGCAAAAGTTATCTCCAAAATCAATATTAAACTCAGTTCTTTTATTCGGTTCATTCAAATGTTGTTTACTAATTGGATAGAAATTTTTAAACTCCGCCCTTTCAATATCAATAGCATATTTTCTGTAGTCCGCCATTTAATAAGAGAAAATTTAGAAATTTTAAACATCGTGTATCATTTTTTCATCGATCTAATGTACGTTTTTTTATAAGAAAAGATATAAATTTTAGTAAAATAATTAAAAAGATTAGAGTCATTTTTAATGATCTACTTCGTCATATTCAGGATTCTCTTCCTTAAATTTTGCGATCTCGGTCACATATTTCAATAAAATCTGCACAGGATAGTAACCGCTATCTATAATATTGTTCCAATCAACTGTATCTTTATTTTCATCCAAAAACTTTATACTCAAGTGTTGATAGAGACAAAGAACAGACATATGATCTTTTAATTGATAATGTATATTTTCTTGAATGAACTCTGATGATAAAGTTTGATATTTAGCAATGTTATACCAATTCAATTTGTTTACGTATAATCTCATCATATCTTCGGATAATTCATATTTTTGAGAAATGTCATCCCAATGTTCTTTTTTCAAATCTCTTTCGTGTTGCATGATAAAAAGATCGAAAGCACTGTAATGTCCCGCCATCTCTATTTATTAGGAAAAAATTTCAAAATCAAGTTTTTATAAATTGGCTCTTTTTAGTGTTACATTCAGCACATTTTCCCGAAATTCTTTTAACTCCGTTAATGTTTGCATAGTATTTTATATCATTTGTTGCAGTTTTTTCTTTACATCTCACACAATATATGAGCGCCATTTATATAAGGAAAATTAGTCATCATAGCCGCCTAATCCATTAAATCTGTTATCAATGTTTTCAAAAGATTTATTAACATCTTCTTTAAATTTATTAAAGTTTTCTTCTAGTTTATTTACTTTATCGAGATATAAATCGTTGTATTCAACGAGTTTATGATCAATATTCTCAAAAGTTTTTGTGGCATCTAAACTAAACTTATCAAAAGACTGCTTATTTTTTATAACTTTTTCATTAATTTCGCCAAAGTTTTCTTCTAGTTTAATTAATTTATCATGAAGTAAAGATTGATTAGTAACTACTCTTTTAAAAACTTCACCATTTTTTCTATCGGTTTCATTAAAACCCTCTTGAAATTTAGCAAAATGTTCCAAAAAGTTTGTTATTTTTCCATAAAGATCGCCTTTATATAGATTGAAATTTTCCTCAAAATTTGTAAATTTTTCATCACAATTTTCTATAGATCTTTTACTTCTCGCTTCAAGTTTTTCATAGACTTCTGTTGTAAAATCTTTAACATGCTGTTTATGATTCTCATAATTTTGTTTTAGTTCATTAAACATTTTAATAGGATCTTCTAATTGAATCATTACAACAACATCAAATGGATTAATTCCTTTACTAACACCGCTAATTCTTTTTCCTTTAAAATCTAAGGCATTTTTAACATTCGGATCATGTAAATCAACAATATCGATGTTTTCTGATAATTTTAGAGGTTTCAAAATTTGTTCTTTAACAACAACATCATGTTTGTCAATACCAGGTCGAACACCGACAATTCTTTTTTTATTAGCCAAACTAACATAGTTCTTTTCAACTTTGATCGCTTCAGTAATTTTATCAGCTTTTTCGATATGAGACATTAAATTGGTAAATAATTTTTTTACACCATCATCAACTTCTTTTTCCAATGTTTTTATTTTATCAGCAACTTCATTTGAACTCATGAAATTTGCAAGTTTGTTATCATATTCTGCTTTAAAATCTTCAATCTCGACAGCAAACATATCTGAATCTGGAAGGTTTTGTAATAAATTTTCTAACTTGTTATCAAACTCATTTCTCAAACTATCAAAATTCAAACTATTATCTACATTTTGAATAATTTGTGTTCCAAATACGTCAAAAATATTTTGTGAATCCATATTTATTAAGTAATAATTTGTTAACAACTTCTTTAAAATCTTTACCAGTACTCAGTTCATTCAAAACAAAAACACATAAATGACCACAAATTGGGGGATCTTTATAGTCTTGAATCTGAGAATCATTGTAGTAGACGCTTGAATTTTTCAAATATTTAATCAATTCTATAGGTGGTTTGTCCTCAATTCTTCCATACGAATCAAAATAACATGCATTCTTATCATTTTTATAATAACAAATCCAATGCGTTCCACTTCCCATAATCGAGTCTAAATTCACAATTCCACATTCAAATTTCTTAACTTTTTCAGGTAATGTATCTCTCATGAAGATTCCTCTAAAATGTTTAATATTTTTGCAGATTTCTTCCAATTCCCCGAATGTTAAAGGTTTAAATTTTTTTTTCAATGTTTGATTTCACGTAATTCAAAGTTTTTTTCATCTAATCCAGATCCTGTAACATCTTCCAACTCTTTATCTAACCAATTTAAAATGTTTCGAACAATAGGAATCACATCCTTTTTAACGATTGGAGCAGCTTTACGAACATAAGGAACAACATTTTTAACAACTGGAATATTTTCTCCAAAATCTAATAAATCTTTCAAAAGTCCACCATTTTTGAGTTCTTTCAACTGATTATAAGAAAATTCTATTCTGGTTCCTTTATTGTTTTTCTTATGTTTTTTCGAGTTTATTGTATTGTCTATTTGTTAAAAATATCTTATCTTCGCCATTTTTTAGTTGATCTATTTTAAATTGAATACTAACGGGTATTTTCTTCTTAAAAGCGGATTTTATTTTTTCTTTCTGATTTTTGCTGAAATTTACATTCACCTCCATTTATATAGTTAAAATTTCAAGTTCTCTTCGATTCCCATTCCTAGTTTTCTCTTCAAAAACATTGCTCCAGCTGTTGGAAGCGCAACAAATCTTTCACCTAAACTAGCATCTTTTGATAAAAATCTATCCATTGCCTTATCTTGCAAAACTTTATCTGCGATATGTCTGGAATTTGTGTCTCTATGTTTTGCATAAAAAATATCGTGTTCCATAGCAGCTTAATCTAATTTATTTATACCAGGATCTCCTCTTTTTAGTCTTTTTTCGAGTTTTGTGCCAGGCCCCAGATACTGATAAGTTGGTACGTGTAATTCAAAAGGTAAATTGTTGATAAAATCATTCAAAAGTCCGCTACCTTCAATCATAGATGAACTTATTGCCGGCAAAACTCGTTTTAAATATTTAATTCCATCAGGTTTTTCAATCATTTCATCAAGTTTGTTCGAAATAAAATCTTTAATCGCTTTCTTTTCGTTCAAAAAATTGTTGTTTCCAGCCTTTTCTTGAGCATAAATATAATTTATAATTCCATCGAGTTTTGTCAAATCGTCGATATATCTGTACTCAATCTTATTATCACTGTATTTTCTTATACCAGATCCTTCGATTCGTTTTTCCCAAATTGGTTTAATCAAATTGAGATATTTTTTACCTTTACTTGACTTTGGTTTCTTAGTTGATGGATCATTATTTTTGTAAATTGAATCAGATTTCCATAAAATTTCAGTATACTTTTTCAAGTCTTCTTCAGAATATAAACCGTCTTTTGGAACACCAGTGCCTGTTAATAATCTCCATAAACCTTGAGTTCCTTCATATGTTTTTTCATTAATAATGATATCATTATGCTCAAAATTCACGGGCAAATTTCCAATCATAAAACTTTTCTTTTTTCTGTCCCAATACAAACCAAATTTATCATCCTTTGCTCTAGGAAGAAATTTTTTACCAATTTCACCAATTATTATATCCGTTGTTCCAGGACTTATTGGTTCAACTATGGTAGAGTCTTCAATGATTCGAGGTCTAAATGGTGTTGAAGATGGTAATTTTGGCAATTCAAACTCAGATTCTGGTATCGAAATATCAGCAAATTGTCGTACAACTGGAACCAAATTCATTAAATTTTGATTATCGCTTAAAACATTTTCAATTTTGCCCTCAACATTTTTTATTGCAGAAGTTACAGGTTGATTAATTTTTTTGAATAAGTTCTTGTTCTTCTTCATCCATTCGAATCTGTTCTTTAAATTCTTTAATTAATTTCTTTTCGATTTGATCAAGTTTTTTTGCTTCTTCTGAAGTTACGTTCGCCATTTATTTAGGAAAATTTTGAAACGTAAACGTGGAACGTGGAAACGTGAACACGAAACGTGAACACGGAACGTAAACGTGAACGTGGAACGTGAACGTGGAACGTGAAACACGAACGTGAAACACGAACGTGAAACGTAAACACGAACGTGAAACATGAAACGTGAAACATGAACGTGAACGTGGAACGTGAACGTGGAACGTGAACAGATTTACCGTTTTCTGTTATTTTCATAATGTAAATAAAAATTAAAGATAATATAAAAATAATTGTAACAAATATTTTATCAAGTAGATTTGTCAGACCACTGAGTAGCATTTATATTAGAAAATTTATTCAGATATTTACCATTTTTAGGCTTCAAAGTTAGATTAATAGTTAAAAATCCGTAGTCTTCCTTCCAAATTTTATCACATAACTCAATAAAGTGGTTAAAACTCATATCAGATCCCACATAATTGTTATAAATCTTTCTCGAATAGTGATCATCTTGCTTAAAAATACACAACATATTCAGGTTATTTCTTATAACTTGTTTATCAACCTTTGAAAAGCATTGGGAAAGATAGATACAAGATATGTTTTTGTGACGGGACATTACGAAATATTCCTTAATAACGTCTTGATTTTCTAAAATACAATCATCAAAAACGATTAACGAATTGGGTTTACATTCGCTTAACGGAACTATGTCCTCAGAAGCATTATAAAAATGTGATATTTTTTTTGTTTAAGTTTTTCTCAATATTTTCAAATCTTTCTTGTAATTTTTTGTATACGTCTTGTTCTAAAGATTTACTAAAAACATACAAATTGGAATAAGGAATCAACCTATTGTAGATAAAATTCAATAATAAAGTTGTTTTTCCACATCCACTTGAACCAACAATTAACAATCTGATTGGTTGATCTTTCTTATTTTCTTCAAACGTTTGAAGTTTTATCTGATCTTTTTGCTTTAAAAATTTCTCCATTTAAATAGAAGATTTTCATCTTGAAGCAACGCTTGCGAAAATGAAGCTGTTCAAGTTGACTTCAGAAAGCTCTAAATTAGTTTTAAACTTGGAACATCCTATACACTTAGAGGAAGAATCAAATTATTTTATCGGTTTAAGCGGTTTTTATTCTGACAATTTTGTAATAAATATTAGTGAAAGTTCTCCTTATTGTATAGGATTTAGTGAGAAGAACATAACAAAATATTATGGTTTTAAACAAAGGATATTATACTTTCGATCAAATTAAAAATTCCCTTAAAAATTATCTGAAAACATTCAAACAATCAGATAAATCTTTAAACTTTGACGAAAACAAGTTTGAAATGCAAAAAAATTATCTCTCTAATAAAATTCAAATAAAATCACCAGTAAGAATAATGTTTTCAGCAATTATTGTAGATTGGTTAGGGTTTGTTCAAGAAACTATTGAGCCAAATCAGGTATATTTAGGAAATAAAACGCCAAAATTTAGACCGTTCGATGTAATTGAAGTGCACTGCAATCTCGTTGAACCTAGTTTTGAAAATCATACCGAACACTTACACAAAGAATCTGAAATTTTGTACACATTTTTCCCAAATGTTGCTTATGGATCAAAAATCAGTGAAAAACCGAATGAAATCGATTATATTCCAATTAGAACAAATATTAAAAGAATTCAAAAAATCGTTCTGACTATTCAAGACTCTGAAGGAAATCTATTAAATAATGAGAGTAAAACAACAATATATTTAAGATTGTCGAAAGAATGATGAATCAAGGGGGGAACGAATCGTTCTTACCTTCAAATTTTCAAGAAAACAACTTTTGAATGTATAAATTACAAGAGTCTATGCCATAGACCCTTTCAAAATCTTCATCCTGACACTGTTTTTATCAATGAATCTGGGCTTTATTCTCAAAATAAAAATTACTAGTTAAATTTTTTTTTTCTATCTAAATGGAGTCAGTTGTGAATCTACTCAAATTCAATAATAAAGAAATTTTAACATTTGTTGACGAAAATAATGAATTTTGGTTTAAGGCGAAAGATGTTGCAGAGGTGTTAGAATATAAAGATACGAAGAAAGCAATTAAAGAACATGTCAAAGAAAAATATAAAAAAAGCTTCGAAAACATACATTCTGAAGGTAGGGGTGATTCGCCCCCGCCTTCAAACTTTCAAAAAAACACTGTTTTCATCAATGAAGCAGGCATATATTCTTTAATCTTGAAATCTAAAATGAAAATAGCAGAAATGTTTCAAGATTGGGTTTTAGAAGAAGTTTTACCAAGTATTCGTAAATTTGGTGTGTACAAACTTGAAAACGAAAATAAGCAGTTAAAAGATGAAATAAAACAGTTACAAATTTCAGGTCAAATGAAATCCTTGAAAATAGAGAATCAAGAATTGCGAATGGAATTAATGAAGAGAGATATGGTATGTAAAGATTTTGATAAGAAAAAACACCATGTTTTTGTGTTAATTAAGAAGAATCACATGTGGGAATGGCCTTATTACGTTATCAGAGCTCAGAAACGAGAAATACCAAACCGATTAAAACATCTAAAAATAAATTATCCTGAATTAGAGATTTTGTTCATTGATGACGAACCAAATTCTATCAATCTGTATAACCAAATGAAAGAATCTTTGAATATTTTATACAACGGAAATCATTTTACTACAAATATGGCAGAATCTCGACTGATTTATAGAATATCTAAATTACACGATGAAAATGTTTCTAAATTTTACTAAAAACTCTCGATTTATTATATTTTGTTTGTAAATGTTTAGCATAACTAGGTAACCATCGTAGAATTTTTTTTTCATATTCACAAGGCATTTCGTTTTTATAACTTTCGCTGAAAATTTTTTTAGCACAATCTTTGCAAAAAGCATCTTTTCTATCTTTACTATACTGCCAGTTATTAAATTCAGAAATATTTTTAATTTCTTTACAAAAGTAACAATTTTTTTCTTCTAAAGTTAATTTGTCCATTTTAACGTATAATTCCTTACAATAACAGTCTTTTCTATTCTCTTCTTGACACTTTGTACATTTCTTTTGAGACTCCATTTATATAGAAAAAATTATTACACGATGAAAATGTTAAACTCTTAACTTATGATATTTGGTTTGTAAATGTTTTTGATAATTATTTAACCATTTTATAGTTCTTCCACATTCACATTGAGTATCTTCATAATATAATCTATGAAGATTCTTCTTTACACAATCTTTACAATATGAGTCTTTCTTATCTCTACTATAGTGATCACTATTAAACTCTGAAATTTTTTTAGTTTCTTTACATTTAAGACATGCTTTATCTTCCAAAGTTAATTTTTCTATTTTATCATATAATTCTTTATGATATTCCCTTTCACAATCTTTGCAATTATAATGCATTCCATCTTTCCTATTTTTATCTTTATAAAATTCATTTAAATCTTTAAATTCTTTGCACTTTGTACATTTCTTTTGATGCGCCATTTATATATAGAAAATTTATATTACAGTTTTGACTTCTTCAATTCATATTCATAAAACTTTCCGGTTATTTCTTCATTATTTAAATCTTTTATACTATAAGTTACAGGATCTGTGTTATTAATTTGATAAATCACAAAGATTTCTCTTGACCAATTGTTCTTATATTTGTTCGAAAATGTTTGTTTTTTACTAACAATTCTTACATGATCATTGACTTTAAATTTAGTTTTCGTGTGAATTTCAGGTGGAACATACTTGAAAACGGTCTCTAATAACTCTTTTTCTGCATCATTATCTACGTCTTTAGGCTTCATTTTGATTGTGCTATGAACAGTATCGTTATATTTCTTTACGATTTCTTGAAGAATATCGATCCATTTAAAGTTTTTATTAATCTCAAAAATTACTTTCATTCTCTCATTTTGAGTTCTGTTATATCTCTCTACAATACTTGATTTCTCTTCGTTTTCAGTATGATAAATCTTAATGTTGTATTTCCTCGAAACATCGTTAAATTCTTTATTTTTAAACTCTAAACCCTTATCTGTATGAAGTAGGTTAGGAGGTTTGTGATTGATCCTTATGGCATCTTTTACTATATCTTCAAAAGCTTTTGAAATATCTTTGCCGTTTTTTCTTTTGATAGCTCTTGACCAAGCATATTTTGAGAAAGTATCAATAACATTTAACATATACTTAAATCCATCATTTTGATCTGAATAGTTAGACATTATAACTAAATCTGCTGCCCATAAATCGTCAATTCCTAATGTTATAATTTTTCTCTTTTTAAACTTTTTTCGTACTGGTGCATGAATTTCTCGAGCTTCAATCTCTATCTCATCTTTAGTCTTCAATTCTTGCTTAACAGGGTTTGGATTTGGGTTCTTTATAAAACTTACTCTTGTTTGTCTTACATTTTGAACATTTTGCAGCAATTCTATACAATCCATTTTGAGTTTGTACAATTTTAGAATCTATATTTTTCGTTTTCTTTTTACACTTGTGACAGTGAATTAAATCATCTTCCATTTACATATCAAAGTTTCCAAGTTTATTTAATTCGTCTAATATATCAGATTTTGCTTCATTTTTATAGCCATACGGTACTGTATCGATCTTATTTTCTAGGACAATTCTCTTATCATCTTTAGCGTTCAGTGCCAGCTTGTTTATGGTAACAGTGAACAACTCATGTTTATAACTTTTGATGACTGTCATCTCCCTAAATTCTTCTTTATCTTCGAACAAACATTTCTTCAAGTTTTCGATATTTATTGTTTTATTTACAACGCTTCTCTTAATCCCTTTACACCTAACTGGGTTTTTATCTAGATATTTGTACGAGTACATCTTAGACCTTAAACCACAAAATTCTTCTAAAACTTCGCTATTTAACTCATCTTTGAATTTCCCTATTACCTTCTTATTTTTAGTAGTGAAACATTCATGATCTTTTGGATAATCACTTGTATCAAAGTCATCTATATTTTCTTTAATAATTTTAAAAGGATCTCGTTTCAATTCTAGAAAATAACTGTCTGTATCCATGTAACACAGATTCAAATCTGGATCAAACTTCTTTAATTTGTTGTAATAAAACTCGTACATTAGCAATTTTGAGAGGTCGAGAACTGAAAATCCTATGTAAATCGGTTTGTTAAATTTAACCTTTTGTTTGTACATGTGACTCGCTATACAGTTGTCGTCAAAGATGTTAAAGCATTTGAAATTTGTTTTCTTAGCTTGTTTCATTGAAAATTCTTCATTTCCAAGCTTAATATCACATCTGTTTCTCACATTTTCCATAGATTTTCCAAACACTGAGTTGTTCATCAGCTTATAAAAGTCCTTTTCAAAGTCGCTTGTAGCTTTGGTTCTCATGTTTGTGTTAAAATCAATGTATTCTTTCATAAAAGGCTTCTGATCGAATGCAATAACTCTATTCACATGTTTCAAAATCATACCTTGTTCCAAATAGAACTTCAAATTTCTCGAATGAACAACGTATTCAGTTTTATCCAGTAGAGTTGTGCAAAGTTTGTTTTTAAAATGTTCTGGAGCAAGAGGTAAATCCTTGTGATGTTCGTGTAAATTTGTTGGATATCCAAGATCGACTTCGAGAATATAGCCATAATCTTCGTCGCCAGTGAGTTCTAAAATTGTTTCTTGCCACTCTTCTTTTGTATAAGTTTTAGGATCCATCCACTTGATATCACTAAACGGCAGTTTTTGCATAAGACCATACCCATAAAGGTTGTTTGCATCGAGATATAGTAAATAGTTTTCGGGCTTTGTCTTATCGAAATCTTTCAAATATTTGTTATTTGCTTTCACATATCGTTTAATACACTGAGAAATGCCTCCGCGAATACCTTTTTCGATCATCAAATACATATTATAATCACTAATTAATTGTAATTCTATCTTCGTTAATTTTAACATAGCATCCCATGCAAGACTGGGAGCTGTTAGATAGTGTGCTGGATCGAGTTTATAACAAATAAGGCAAATGTTTCTGAAATTTTCGAATATATCAGCAAGCAATAAAAACATCTTGGATATTGTACAAATCAGAGTAATTTCCAAGATTTTTCTCTTTTAATTTGTTCCAAACGCTCAAGTAGTGTTGATAATCTTTCTCAGATATGCTCTCGTCTGTCAAAAGTGAATAGAAATCTTGAATTTTCAGCTCTTCTGTGTAATCAAGTTTTTCAATACTATCGATAAATTCATAGGGAAATATTCCTTTTCCAGATAGAATTTTAAAGATTTCTTCTTCGTCATTTGGTTGTCTTTCTAGAATTGCGTTCAGACCATCTTGTATAAAATGATTTGTATGTTTGAAGTCTTCTTTCTTGAGGTTTTTAGCTAACTTTTCAATAGACGAGGCCATGAATCTGAACGTGTCTACGAACGAAAACTTGATGAATTTTCTTGGCTTATCACCTTCGAATTCATAGCCATATCCAGAATTTACAGAATAATTTATATATTTTTCATCGGTGTTTGCAATCAAATCAACATTTCCATATTGTTTAGCCAATTCTTTTATGTACAAATGAGTATCGTAATTTGACATATTGTGGCAGAAAAACGGGAATATTCTGAGGAAATTTCAAATTTAGATTGCAACATGCATGAGCTGCGCCTCGAAACTTGCCGGTTAAATGACAATGATCTCTCACTTTATTATAACTCTTATCTTTCCAACTATCAGGAGTAAAACCATACTGAATTGACCCAACATCATAAGCAGACCATTCACAGATATGACAAACGTTTGAATTTTGATACGAAATTTCTTCTTCTTCTGTCAATTTCATAGGTTTCATGTTCTTAGAATTATATTTTTTCGCTATGTATTTCGATAATTTATTGAGTTCTTCAAACAATTTTGTTGGGACGTTTTTCAAATCTTCTTAATTTTTGGCACGATAACATATCGGTTTGTACATGCGATTGGTCACATTCGACACTAAATATAGAGTAAAACCATAAGGAATGTGCCTCTGAATCTTGGTTGTAGTCGATCTTTGTGGATTGTTCTTGCATGTCGGAAATTTTTCTAATATGCTCTCAAAGTCCATATAAATTACGTACGGATGGTTAAATTTCTTTTGATAATTAGTAAATTTAGTTGTTTGACCTGGAAATGGCATAATTGGCTTACAAACTTCATGATTTTTACAAATTTCTAAGTGATCTGTTAAATCTGATAAAACTTCTACATCAATGATATTTTCGGATTTTACTTTAAGAGTTTTATCAATTTCTTCGATCATTTCAGACTTGGTTTTATCGTTAGTACCGATAGCCAACTTTTCAGCTATTGAATGAAGTTTTTCATCATTAAATAGGTCGAGATTTTTCTTTTCAACTTTAAAATTTCTCTTTAATTCACGTAATTTCTCAATATTAAACATGTTTTCGTGATCGGCAATTTTATTTTCTCTAGCCCACTGTCTTAAATAATTTAGTTCATTATTGTAAATTTGCTTGTTTTTTTCATGACTTTTAGAATTATAATGGCGATCATAGTTTTTTCTTAAAATTTCTATTTTGCAGAACGGACATGATATTTTATCGCGCTCCATTTAGATAGAAAAATTTATTTAACTAAATGGTGCTTGTAAACCAACGATTGCGCCTCTCACGGCGTGATATCACTACGGATATGACGCAGGCGAAGCGATTATCGTGATGGTCGGTCTGTAGTAGCACACCTCGACTGTCATTGATACACACAGCGCAATCTTTCGGAACTAAAATGTCGGTAATGCAGATTTGCTTTTAAGAATAAAAATTGTGTTCCCGTTTACTATTATAACATTTTCTTTTTCAAAATGTTAGATAATTTTACCTATTTTAAATATGCGTACATTTTGTTACTTGTAATTTTCAAATTATATTTTAAATTAATTTCTTAAATTTTTACTTCTCGATGGGCTGTTGTATTGTGTTGCTGAGTATATATGTCCGCGAATTCGGTTTGGTCGGTTAGGAAGTTTACTTCTGAACTGTTTCAATGCGAGTGGCCATAGCGGAGAAACACCAAGTTCAGAAGTATTCAGATCGTATTCCGGAACCATTTCTCTATCCGTATCTCGCTCTTCTCTCTCTCTCTAGCCTGAATATAGATCCTAGCCTATAAACGGCAGAAGTGATCGTGTCATAGGCATAAAAAGAGAGGGAGAGAGAAAGAGACAGAGGGAGGAGAAAAGGTCGACCGAGAAATGGTTTTGCACTTTTTGACTTTGAATTTTTTCTATTTAAATGGAGTTCTTGAAAGAGTTAAATGATACTGGTGAATGCAAGTTTAAAGAGTGTAAGAAGTTAAATGAATTGGAAGAAAGGAAGAAACATAGAATCTTGAATTTGGAGAAAATGAAAGATAAATTCGGGTTTACAATAATTGCCGAGTTGGAAGATTGTAAAGTACACTTGCCGAACAGATTTTTGACTGTTTTGGATGAGAAAAAGATTAAAGAATTAAACAAAAATGAAAAATTACACTTGGTTGTTACTGGAAAGAAGACTATTAAAGATAAAGAAATTATAACAATTAACTTTGTAGAATAAAGTCTTAACTCTAAAACTTGCAGTCCCTCCCCACGTCATAGTACTGTTTTGATAACCATAGTTGGTGTCTTTCTTCATAGGAATCACATGGAATATTATCTACAGTAATACCTTTTGTTTCACACAAAATGTGGCTATATTCTATAAGAAAAATTCTATAATGCTCTTTAATGAATTGTGTTGATAAATCTTGATACTCACAAAAATTCCTAAGAAATTCATCAATTAAGTCTTGATTATCTTGAAAGAACGTATAATATGGGAAAAATGTCATAAAAAAACGATGAAAACTCTCTGTTTGTTTATTTTTTACTTTCTTTTCAATATCTTTCGTAATTATATTAAATATGTAATCCCTTACTTTTTTAGTTTTTTGCCGATAGTAAAACACTCCATTAGACGTTTTTTCTGCAAAAGACTTTACAAGTTCTTTGAATTCTGTATCATTTAAGGAAAGTATCAACTGTTCTTTAAAATGTTTTGGTAATTCGTTGAACTCGTTAAAATTGTCTTTCTTTGTAAGTTTTTGAAATGCTAGAAACTGAAGAGAGCTTGGTGAGTTCATGTTGTTTATTTAGTAGAAAAGTTTTTTATTAAAGTACAGTATGTTTTTAGTAAAAATGTTTTAAATTGATTAAATTTTATTAAGATAAATCCTTTATTCGTAGCAGATTTGACAACATTTTACAAAGCACAGCTTAAGAAAGTAGAAGCTCAGATTTGGTTAATTTTTCATTCCACAGAGTAGATAGTAATGTACCGATCGCTTTTGGAGACGAACGACTGTAGATTCGGTTAATTTTTCATTGAGATTTGCTGTGTTATTTCTCAGCTTCCTTTATGGTACATTGAACAGTATTTTACATTGCTTTTCGGTCGGCTCCGAAAGTGCGCCAGGAACCCCATATTACTATCTACTTATATATATATATATATATATATATATATATATATATATATATATATATATATATATATATACTTTATACAGATAATGTATAAAACACTATATCGTTCCTAATAGTTTTATCGTTCACATTACTACCGAAATAATAGTGTAGAGTATAGGATGTGTTTATTTACCTCTCCCCTGAGCATCTCTGTGTGAGTGACCTAGTAATATACATCTGTAAAAAATTAATGGACTACAAAATCATTATTTTCTCTTTAGTAGTCGTATATATTTAATTTTTTCCCGGAATTTCACTAAAATGTTAATGGGAAAAGTGCATAAATTGATTTTTCTAACTTTCGTTGCCCAGCTGGGAATAGGCCTCTAGATTTTAAACTGGCAGCTTCACCGCTGGGTTACAAGAAATATTTAAAATGCATCAAGGCTATGAGCAGTAGGTAATTTTATCCTTTTACCGTGGAATAAATTATATTAAATTAAGAGCTATAACTAAAAAATCTATAATTTTGTACTTGATGCTTTTTATTTTTAATCGATACTTCGTTTATAGTAAAAAGATTTTATTCTAATAATCTGAAATCAATACAAAATGAATGCTCCTTTCAAACCATTTGCAGGTTATTGCTGTTTCATGCAGCACTTGAATGTACGGGATGTGCACCATTGTAGGGGTTAATGATCTAAAATCATTATTGCTAATTATAAACGTTAATTATTATAATTATCAATACAAAACGCTAATGGAGTCGGCTGAGAATAGCAATACCTCACAGAAGTACTCTCGGTTATTTATTGATAATTGAAATGAAATGAAATGAAAGAAATTTTATGTCCTGTATAATTACAATACTATTACAATTAGTATTAATATACAAATTGATAATTAATATATGTACAATAAATAAGTATTAAACATAGTGTTTGGAAATTAGCCTACATGGGCAAGCAGCCTGTGCGTAGGCTAGAGTCGTATTATTAATACCTAATATGTATTTACAAACTTATCTCCCAGGAATGTAGCACTGATATATCTCTAACCAAAGGTGTCTCCATTAATACAATGTTCATCGCCATCAGTGCATTCCAGTACCTGTCAACAGGTTATTTTTCAAGTCCACAGCCGAAGATGGGAATAAGGGGGGGATAATGCAGTATTCAATAATGTCTACTGTAGCAGTTAGTCGTAGGTAAACCATAATCATGAGCAAACGGTTGGTACGAGAATGGTCATGACCGCCCACACCCGGACAGTAACAAGGTCTCGGCCTCCTCAAGTCCAATATGCAGTAGAAAACTTGTAACTTTATGTTTGAATATTTCAATAGACAAGGTTTCGAATAAAGAAAAATTACTAAATTTGTTACATATATTTCTAAATAAGGTCTGAGATATATAAAATTAGTTAGTATTTGAATATGACTTAATTAATGGTATGACAGAGATCCCCACTCTATTAGAGTGCCTGGTATTATAAGAATGTGACAAAGAGAAAATTGTAGAAAAATGTTTATATATGTTTATTAATATACTTTATATATACAACTGGCGTAAGGAAAGAATTGATGTTTCATGAAAAAGATTGTAAGTTGGATATCTCTTACTTTTCCTAAACCCTGCTTTTAAAATACTTTTTTGAATAACAAAAAGAGGTTCAAGCACCGATTTTCGAGCTCCTCCCCATGCAATGTTTCCAAATGATAATACAGACTGTACGTAAGCAAAATACGCAGTTTTAATTTCTTTGTCACTTAAAATATCACTTAATCTTCTGAATGCATAAATGTATTTTCTGACTTTTTTTGTAAATAAGCTACATGTTCCGTTCACTTTAAACGATGATCGAAAACCACACCTAAATACTCATAGGACACTACACTCTCTATACTCTTACAATCACAAATTACATTTGTGTAAGTTCCCCAATTATGAATTTTCAATTCATTGAATGGGCATTCTGAGTTAATGATTAAAGAAATAGGCATACATTTTGTTTTTAAGATGTTTAATGACAGAATGTTTTGATCCAACCACTGTTTTATACTCATCAAATCGTTCAATGCCTTGGCCTGTGCTTCTAGCCAACTTCTTCCTGAAATAAATATTAAAACTGTCATCTGCGAACAGAAAAAGTTTGCCTTGTAACTGAATTTTTGCAATATTGTTGATATATATTAGAAACAAAATTGGGCCTAATGTGCTGCCTTGTATTACCCCGTAGTCTACACTTTGTGGATCGCTAGTTTCTCCGCATATAGACACAACCTGCTTCCTGTCATTCAAGTAGCTAGTGAACCATGCTAGAGCAGTACCGCGGATTCCTATCATTTCCATTTTTTTAAGCAAGATTGTGCGATCGACTGAGTCAAACGCTTTTTTAAATCCAAAAAATATGAGTAAACACCTATTATTTTTTGAGATATTGTCGTGCAATTCCTTATTTACGTCAAACAATACATCATTAATATTCTTGTCTGATCTAAATCCATATTGGCACACACTCAATATATCGTTGTTTTTGTAAATATTAGAATAGCTGATTCTTCACTATACGTTCTAAAACTTTGGAAAACACGCTTAACAATGAAATAGGGCGGTAGTTGCTTTTGTCGGTAAAATAATTTGATTTATAAAGGGGGTAAATTTTAGCCAATTTTAATTTTTGGTGAAATACGCCAGTTGATATGCTTAAATTAATTATGTGTGTTAAAGGCTGCAAAATAATATGCATATTAGACTTTATCAGGTCCGCCGAAACCCCATCCCATCCAGGTGCGGATCCTCCTCTCAGTCCAGTGATTTGCCGTGCAACTTGTTCAGTCACAGTATGTATTGTGAAGTCCGTGTTCAATCTAAAGTCAGAGTCTCTCACCACTGGGTTCCCACTTACAATGATATCGTCTGCTAACTTTTTACCAACAGATGAAAAAAACGTATTGAAATCATTACTAACTTGTTTTAATATTTCTTTGTTATTTGTGGTCCTTCCAGGAAGAAAATGTTTTATTGGAAACGCGTCTCTAATTTTAACCCTCCCGGCCAATTCATTCACTATTTCTCAAAACAATTTTGCATCTCTTTTTGATTCATTCAGTTTATTCCTGTAATACTGCCGCTTTGCGTATTTCAAAGTGCTGCTCAAATGCTGCCTAAGGTTTTTAAATTGGTTTCGTAATTCACAATTAAAAGGTTGATTTTTAAGAATTTTGCTTATTTTATCTCTTTCCCGTATAGTGCTTATTAGGTCGGTTGAAATCCATGGCTTGAGTTTTATCTTACGTGTAACAGGATTTTTAATTTGTTTTTTTGAACTTGATAACGCACCTGAAACAATGTGAGCAAAACTATTTGCACACTCATTTGTATCACAACAGTTCAGTACAGGTTCCCAGTGAGTATTAGTAAGATTGTCGGTGAACAGTGCTCGGTCTGTGTACGTGATGGGCAGTGAGGGGGTGTCTTGGGCAGTACTGCCGAGTGTAATACTAAGTGCGGTGCTGTAGTGGTCTGTGACAGTGGTCTGTAGATTTTGTGAACATTAGAGTGTTTAATTTGATTATTTATAAATTTTGAAGGATATTTTCAAAATTCAGAAAAGAAGAAAAGTTTTAAGTGTCAACCCTGTAAAGATGTAATACTTGCAAAATTATGAAATCGTCCAATTCTTTTACCAGTAGTAAAACAAAGAAAACTTACCCAATTAGAGGAGAAATTAATTGCAAAATTAAAAATGTAGTTTATCAATTAACATGTAAAATTTGTGCAATGGATTATGTTGGATTGACAACCAATCCATTGCACATAAGAATGAATAGTCATCGTTGTTCGTCTAAAAAACAGGATGAAAAATTGGTTTTACAACACGTATTAGGCCACCAACAAAATTTTGAACAATGTTATTCATTGAAAGGTATTTGCAAAGTACCAGAAGATGGAAACAAAATTTACTTAGAAAATTTAGAACGGGCACATCAGTTAATATTAAAATCAAAAGTACCCTTTGGTCTGAATAAAAGATGATATGATCAATTGTTTTTGTTATTATTATTTTTTCTAAATTATTTTTCTAAATTCTTTCTCTGTTCATGATATTTCTCTTTGGTGTTAATCTCATGTTCAAAAATTCCTGTTTATTTATTTATGCAAATGTTTATTTATTTACTTGTGTAAATTTTGTTGCTGTGTTATTTTTGTTTTTATACCTTTTATTATACCTTTTTGAAAACGGCAAAGCCGAAATATTAAAGGAAATTTAAACTAAGAAGTCTAATTTGTTATAATAGAGCAATTCTGCATCATACGACCGAAGTGAATAGAAAAGCATTTTGGTAAGAGACTTCTACTTCTACTTTCTACTTTAAATAACATTTGTTAATCATGAACAGAAGAACTCAAAATTGTCACAGTATCCCTAGCCAGTTTAGATACCACGCTATTAAAATTGTCATGTTGAATTGTAAGATTGCTTTTCTTACAGTCTGTTTGAATCTTGGATTGACACTTAAAGGTTTACAGCCTAAATTTCCCGTGTTTGCTTTTCCAATCGAATTAAGAAATGATGTATTTTCCTTCGCAACACAAACAAGTTTTCAACTCACTAGCTTTGTTCTTGGATTATACAACAATTTATCTAAAGAACATAGTAACAAACTTTGTTCTCTGTTGGAGCTTCTTCGAGATGAACCGGAGTTTGTTAATAACGTATTACTAGAATGTAACCATATAATGAAAACTAAACTTGAACAACTTTACAAAAAACTCAGTAACCTTTATATGAACACAACTGAACCGAATAAGGTCAATTTAAAAGATAGCTACAGTTATAAAGATGTTAACATAAAAATTGATCCACCAGGGACTATCAACATAATCTCCAAAAACGATACTACAAGACAATTGGCAGAACATTCCACTGTGAGTTCCAGTGTGGATAAAACTGTGGATATAAACAACGAACAAAATTACATGGTAGCTTCTAACATACTTAACCTTTCCAAATGTGATCTGAATTCCGTAGAAGTTTCTGTTTTATCCAAAGGATTAACTTTCTTACCAACACCAAAGTTCAATCACATGGATTTTCTTGCTGATGCCCTCGATTTTGCGCGTAATATAACGCTAAAGTTTCATTTTCTACAAAACACAATGAATGATAATAAAATCCCAAATTCAGTTGCTAAGTTCAAACCGAAGTCAAATTGGACCCCTCCTAATCTACCTCCAGATCATCCGATTGAACAATTCATAAATGTCATCTTATCGAATTTGTCACATCATGAATTCACGGATTCCTTAAAAAGTAATGACAATTTGACAGCAGGAGAAAGAAAAGCTATCACATCTCTTAGGAACAATAAAGACATAATAACTTTACCAGCAGATAAGGGCAACACGATAGTACTTCTAGATCTCGATGATTATATTTTTGAAATTAAGAAACAATTAAACGATACAAAATTTTACAAACAAATCTATTATGACCAAAATTAACGTTTTAACAATGATATTAAGCAATTTCTCGCAGTTGAGGGACCAAAAGAAGATATAAGTCAAGAAACATTAGCTCTCCTAACTCCTGATGTACCAAGAACCCCTGTTTTCTATATTTTACCTAAAATTCATAAGGAAACAAGGCCACCACCATGGATACCGATAGTTTCGGGTTATGGTTCTCCAACAGAAAGAATCTCCAGCTTTATCGACGACATTTTACAGCCAATGGTGAAAAATTTGAAGTCACACATCAAGAACACCGATCACTTCATCGCAAGACTGAATGAAATGAAGCAACCCATTCCCAGCGATGTAATTATGGTTACCATTGATGTCCAGTCTCTATACACAAACATTCCTCACAGTTTGGGCGAAGAAGCAATTCATAGTTTTTTAAGCACTAGACCTAAGCAAGCCAGTCCCAGCACAACATTTATAATGACATTACTTAATTTTATTTTAACTATGAACAACTTTAAATTTCAAGATAAAAATTACCTCCAAATTAATGGAACAGCTATGGGCACCAGGATGGCACCTGCGTATGCTAATCTATTTATGGCAAAATTAGAAGAAGATTTTTTGAATTCTCAATCCTACAAACCTCTTGTATGGTTGAGATTTATTGACGATATTTTTATGGTTTGGAATAATAGCTTTGAACATTTAAAAGAATTTTTGGAAAATCTGAACATATTCTCTATTTTGAAATTTACCTGGACATTTTCTAAAGAAATCATAACATTCTTGGATGTAGATGTTTTTATTAAATCTGGATTTCTCAAAACAAAAATTCATATTAAAGACAGTAACACAATGGGTTATCTACATTTCAACAGCTGCCATCCTGTATATGACAAAAAATCAGTACCAAAGGGTTTATCAGTTAGGGCCAAAAAATTTGTACTGATAGTGCAGATTTTCAAAATTATTTAGAAAAACTTGGAAATGCATTTGTCAAAAGAAAATATCCTTCAAAATTTATAAATAATCAAATTAAACACTCTTATGTACACAAAATCCAAAATAATGATGATGTAAAATTTATAACAAAATATTTTCCTGATTTATATAAAACAAACAATACTCTAAGAACGGCACACAAAATTCTTGAATCTTCACCAATTACTAAAAAATTATTTTCAAAACCACCCAGGCTAGTGTTTCGTAGAAATACTAACCTGAAAAATCTTCTGGTACGGCCCAAATTGCCACCTACTGACATTCAAAATTCCGTAAAGAAGAAAAGTTTTAAGTGTCAACCCTGTAAAGATAAACGATGTAATACTTGCAAAATTATAAAATCGTCCAATTCTTTTACCAGTAGTAAAACAAAGAAAACTTACCCTATTAGAGGAGAAATTAATTGCAAAATTAAAAATGTAGTTTATCAATTAACATGTAAAATTTGTGCAATGGATTATGTTGGATTGACAACCAATCCATTGCACATAAGAATGAATAATCATCGTTGTTCGTCTAAAAAACAGGATGAAAAATTGGTTTCACAACACGTATTAGGCCACCAACAAAATTTTGAACAATGTTATTCATTGAAAGGTATTTGCAAAGTACCAGAAGATGGAAACAAAATTTACTTAGAAAATTTAGAACGGGCACATCAGTTAATATTAAAATAAAAAGTACCCTTTGGTCTGAATAAAAGATAAAATGATCAATTGTTTTTGTTATTATTATTTTTCCTAAATTATTTTTCTAAATTCTTTCTCTGTTCATGATATTTCTCTTTGGTGTTAATCACATTTTCAAAAAATCCTGTTTATTTATTTATGCACATGTTTATTTATTTACTTGTGTAAATTTTGTTGCTGTGTTATTTTTGTTTTATACCTTTTTGAAAACGGCAAACCCGAAATATTAAAGGAAATTTAAACTAAGAAGTCTACTTTATATATATATATATATATATATATATATATATATATATATATATATATACATATACATATACATAACCATACATACATACAAACACATTCATACACCCATACATACATACAAACACATTCATACATAGGTACATACTCATGTACACATACATACTTATTTTAAGCGAGAGAGAGAGAAAGATGATTTTACTCTCTGTTGCAGCAAAAATAATTGAATGCTATTAGTTTACCACGAAATATATTCTTTGGCTAATCAAGATATTACAAAAACAGTGTACTTATGATTTTTATTATAACTATTAAAATTAAAGTAACAGCTGCTGTATTTAAAAATAAATTCTTGTTTACTCAATAATCAAAACAAAAACAAGAACATATTTTATTAAGATTAATTGTGCTGAGTAAAATAATGGACACACACACACCCATACATATATACATACACATACATATATATATACATATACATACCCACACGTAGACTCATACATACATACACACACATTCATACATACATACATACTCATGTACACATACATACTTATTTTAAGCGAGAGAGAGAGAATGATGATTTACAGTATATTTATGAAATTAAAACTAGAACTGAATGTGATATAATATAAACTTAACGGTTCCTTCTTTTGAAATTATTTTAAACTTTGATAAGTAAATGTATGCATGAAACTATCACGTTTAATTTGAACAAAAAATAACTAAAAATAACTTTATCTGGTGTAGCTTATCCTGCTTAAAACTTAAAATTTTACAATGAACTGAAATTACTTACTAAATAAAAGGGTCTCTTTTTCACTGTTTCGGTGGCGTATTTTCCCGTGACTGGGGCTGACGGTCTTGTAGATGGTCCAGTTCTCGGAGGCTGTGGAAGATCCGGATGGCCCGCGAGGTATGTGTTTTTCGGACAAACACCTTACCATCCTTGCACCAAGCGTAGGTCAGCGTACCACCTCCTACCTCGGCTTTCCTGCGCTGCAGCAGGGCCCTGTTGTGCTGAGACAGATGTTCATTAATATAAACTGGTCCCGGATTGAACGAGGCGTGCAGGTCCGTCGTCTGAATATTCCTCTTCTTTTTCGCCGCATCCAACCATTCAGTTCTCACAGATCTCAGGGCGAACCGGACTACGATGGATGGGTGGAAACGTCGATCTCGGGGCACTGGAAGGCGGTGGGCAGTAGATATGTCCCGCTTGTCATATGGCACTCCAATGACTCTCGCCACTGACTCCAGGACCGCGTAAACGTTTTCTCCTCTTGACTGTGGAACGCCACGAACCTCGATGTTGTCCATCCTCGAGTATTGCTGGAGCCTGGGAGGAAGCACGAATACGAAAAAATGATCTGCTAAGATTCCATCCCAAAAATTTACTGAAAACTGATGTTGCGGGCGATTAGGTTTGATAGCATGAGGATTTCTGTCTGCCCAAATGTGGTTGTTATGGCAGTTAATGATAGCTGTTCTTGTAAAGTGAGCCTCATTGATAAACAAAATTGTATTCAAAAAGTTTGGATCAGCACATTTAACAGAAGCCATCGACAAAAACAACATGGGGAGCGTAGTCTTGCGGCAAAAGAGTTGCCGAAACATGGAGTTGCTTGGACATGCTGGAAGTGGTATGGGTGTAACTGGTACCCGTGCAGTATTCTCCGAATAGTTGATTGGCTGACATTGAAACGTAGTGACAATTCTCTGGTGCTCTTTTCATGATAATCATAAATTTTATTAAGAACCAACTCTTCTAATTCAATAGTCCTACATGATCGGACGATGCCTGAATTACTATGCTCCGAAGACTTCAAAGAACCTGTTTCAGATAGGCGTTGATGAATAGTGGCAAAAATCTTGCGCTTTGACAGCTGCGATTAGGAAAGTTCTTTTGCTAGACAGACGTCTTGCTGAAGTACTATTGCAGCGTTCCAAACCATACATTAAAATGCATGTCTGCTAAATCAGAGTTTGAATACACATGAATATTACCTTCCATTTTTAATAAATGAAACACACAACACAACATCACTAATAAAATGGATGGAAATAACTAGTTAAAATACTTAACACAAGCACATAGTATCTTTACAGTTTCTTGTTTTGTTCAACAATGAGGTGACATATGTCATCTAATAATAAATGCCCAGCTAAATATTTATTATTTAAAAATGTTTAAACAGTTGTTGTTTAAATAATTAATTATTACTAGCTGTTACCAATCAGATACTCATTCCTTATTATAAAACAGCAAACGTTTGCTGTGTAGTGTGATACCTGAGGAGTCAATATCATAACTTTTTTACACATTTAGTTAACTTTGTTTATAATGGTTGTTTTCTGAATTAAATTCTCTACAATAGGTATTAGGAAAAACAATTTGTTTATTGGTCATTTAACAATGTTATTCGACATCATTTAAGACGGTATTTTTTTATTAGATTTTTGGCCAATTTCATACTTTTTCTCAAAAACTGTTCACACTACAACCTCTAGAGTCGTTTTATTTGATTTTTTAGGTGATTTTATTTATACATCCATCTTATTTGAGTTAAAAAGTAAGAACAAAACCTTTCAGAATCACTTAATTTCACCAGGTGAACTGAAAACAAAGCAAAATCTTTCGCCAGCCATTACTCACTAAAATAGAGCGTTTTCGGACCTACCTTTATATAACATTTTTTCTTATTTTTAGATCTTGAATCACGTCTTACAATATTTTACCATATTTCTGACTCACCCTGTATATGTGCTGCAAATGTATTTAGTTATTTAGAATTATTTCTGACATGTAAAGTTGATTACTTATTTTAATGCCACACTTAGTTGAAAAAATATGATAAAGCAATAAATATGTCATTTATTGTATAAGAAAATTAACTAATTTTATTACAAATTAAACTAAGCGTCAGGTTTTGGCTTAGTGAGACCAAAATCTGTCAAATTTTAGTTAAAGGAAAATAAAACAAATTACATACATAATTTCAGGTAATGTAAAACCATGATTCCGCCATAGATTTCAGATTATTATAATGAAATAGTTACCAACGTAAAATAATCTTCATTTTACTACACTAAAAAATTCCGATATTATCAAAGATATGATACTTTTATGGAACTTACTGCACTGATTATATCATACTTACTTGATCTTTAAGGATTGGATATAAAGATACAAAATTAACTTTAAAAGTGGCACAGAAGACATAGAGCCTTTTGATTCACCTTTGATTACAGAGCTAGTATCTCACTAGCTTATCTTTCCCTTCCTCATTCACTCGTTCCGTCTCTTAGCTTATCAGCAGATAAAAATAAACACAATTTAATACACAGAATTTTAAACCTGTTCATTATGGTTTAAATTTGTGTCGTATGACTTGTCTTGCAATTTGAGGAATTACATACTATCGAAAGTTCAACATCCAAAATTATATGCCACTAATTCAGTTGTCATATATTCTATATTTGCAATTCAAGGTAAATCATAATTATAAATTAAGGCTGCCTGGATTTTACGCTTCGTTTATGCTTTAATAAATATAATTTAAATGACAAGGGAATTTATGTAAGAGAATAAATGTCTTTTTATAGTCTGAGAATTATTTAATTAACCCGAAAGATTTTTAAAACAAGTTGCATGTTTTTCAATAACATGATCAGAAACATAAATAATTGGTTCTAACAAGAGAGGGTTTATTTTCTATAAATAGGTCACCGAGTCTGCTCAGAGTGTTACATGACAAAATGTATTAATGAGTTTATACAATTTCTATATTTTTGTTATCAGCACAGAAGTAAAACCTCCAAGAAATTTAAGTGGTGTAATATTATAATAATATAACTATTTATTTCTAAAAATATGAAAACATCTTTTAAAGAGTTTTAAATATCTGTAACAAATGTTCAACTTTATAAAACTATCAGAAAAATTAGGTAAGATAAGTTCATGTGCAAAGCTGCTGCAGAAAAAACTTATGTTTATGTATGTGTTAGCGAAGGTTTGAATATGGCCGTATAGGAACTGTAACTGTAAACTGTATTTTCTGCCTAACAAAGCAGTTAGAAACACCGGCGATAGCAACATTTATGATTCAAAGTCCAACTAGGACAATAATTCTTCACTTAATACTAAAGTTTATGGTTTATGTGCCATAAGGCAAGTAATATATAACACGTAACATGACAATCAACACACTTTTATAACTGAAGCTATTGGGCAGTATCAAATCTTTAAGCGTTTTTCAGCTTGAATCAGATATTAAAAAACTGTCCATCGAGATTAAACTTTGTATTCATATTAACGGAATAGAAAATGCCAAAAAAGCAATTATTTACATTTATCATTGCAATTAAAAAAACCATTGTCAAATTGGATTGAGTTCCGAAAGAAAACAAAATATTTATTTATAATAAAATATGCTCTATGTAATTAAATTTTTGGCCTTTAATATTAGTAAGATCCTGTAATAAACATAACTAAAACACTATACGTACGTGTGATATCTACTACGCTTTCTGGTCATCACGTCGCCCAATTTATGAAACATTAAAATAGTAAAATATTTTGATTTTGCTAATGAGGTTGTTAAGTCTAGGAAAGTAAAACCATGCTAGAAATAATATATGCCTAGATATAAATTAATTCTGTATATTAAAAACAAAACATGGGGAAAGAACCGACATGGGCTTTTAATTGCCTGTGTGTAGACTCGAATTGAAAATTTTAGGATTAGTATTTTTATCTAGAGCAGTGTTTAGATTAATCTTATAAAATTTAAATTGAGAAAAGTTATATGAAGTACAATAACTTATGGATATGACAAGAATTCTGATAATTGGCAACAATGTAGAGAAAATAAACAAATCATATAAAAACAATGAGTGAACAAAAATTAATACAATTAAGATAATTACTTAGTGAAAACGGGTTTTTTATCTTTTGTTGGAGTAGAAGAGGGAACGGGACAATCCCCTCAGTGAGTTGTAAGTTAATCGATGTCCGTTTTTTTTAAAAGAGATGAGTGACTCGGCGTCCTCACTGCTGATTAGAATAAATAACTCCTTTTCATTTTTCTTAAAAACCTCAAGAGAGGGAGAATAAAACAGCTTAAAATTTCTGAAACGTTTAGAATGATTGTGATATAAAATATGTGCTAGATAAAAACTATTTGATATTGCAAATGATTTGTGTTGGCGAACAGTGTTAATCGCGACTTTAATTGATTATCTTGTGTCATAAACATGTGGGTTTATAGAAAACATTGAGACAAAATGTTTATAAGTATGGATAAATAAGACTTAATCTTTAATAAAGCTGAAATATTTACCGTGCATAATTGCATTTGCGTATTTTTTTTGACGTGTGAATAAAAGAAATAGAAGAATAATGCGAATAAAACAGATAATATTGATGGATAGAAACCAACTTTGCGCCAACGTTCCATTATGATTATCGGCACTAATTATAAATAACTTCAATAAGTACCCTTTGCAGGAGCTTGTAAACATCAACATTATGAATGATGGATGAGTTCTGGATAACACAGTGAGGTGTAATTTAGCCATATTTAATGCCAGAAACACACTTATGGAGTAAAAGTATTTCTTTAAAATAATGTACTCTTTCAAAAATTGTTTAAAATTCATTTCTTATTTCCCAGCATACTGAGGATCAAATTTTTAAAAATAATATTAATATTAATTTTTAACTAATAGTCTTATAGTAATTTTAATGTTAATGTTTTTCAAAATTTCACGTAGATTATTGATTTTATCTAAAGCTGAAGAAATGAAGAAATAGAAGAAGTACTTAAACGCAAAACGTGTGATCTGTCACAAAACATTAAGATTTTTATTAAATGTGATTTTCATGTTTATATTTAATTTTTCACGCTAAGGTTTTAACTATCATTTCAAAAACATTAAAAAATATCATAAAATTTTTAAAATGTATGGTTTATATAAAGTATTCCCCAAATAAAGTCATTTCTACCTTTTAAATCTAGACATGGTCACATAACCATAAAGCCAAAGTCGAATTTGCTTTGTAAGATTACACATCAAGGGGTTGCTAGGAATATAATAGTCAAGAATTTCTCTTGAGAAAGAAATCTATCAAGTGGTCTTAAAATGAAAGTATCTAAAAAGTTTAACAAATAATACAATACTTGTTTTAGATAACATTTTCTTAAATTGGCATTATAACTAACTGGCTGGTAATTTATTAAATGTTCATTAACTGACAGGAGGTAAAAATATACGGCCCGATTATTTGGATGAAAGTGGTGGAACACTAGTTGTTTTTAACTAGTTGGGTTACCGATATATACCAATCAAAGTTTTATATGTTATATATACATACATATTGGTTTAAATGACAAATAAAAATGCATTTAAGGGCTTAAGGATACAGAAATGAAACATTAGTTTAATGTTTCCTGATGAGGTCACTTGTTTTTAGAATCAAGATTTGTGGCACATTGTTATCTTTGCTGGTAATAGCTTTCACGTATGTCAAAATTGTGGCCAAAATCTCTTCAACTGATGCATTTTTGGTAAGAGTTGTTTAAGGAAATATATATTAATGTAAGATAAGCCCCAAAACAGTTTTGCGCTGAAAAATACCCCCCCTACCCCGGAAAAAGGGGAGGACTGCTCTGAACCAGCTGCTCCAGTCAAAGTAGGCAGGGGTTGGCACACCCTTGTTCAGGCTAACAAGAATCTCTGATACTTAAGAAATGAACCCCCCCCCCACCAACTCCAACAGTCATCCCCCCGCAGTATACTAGACCTATAGAATCACCCTTGCATCCCAGATCTCGACATTTGCGGTCAGTGATGTGCCACTCCTGGACATACTTAAGGTTACGCAGATTTAAGTTACACATCTGTGTTTTCTGTGCCCAGTGGTAGGTTTAAGTGGAAGGTATAAACCAGCTAGAAGTGATCCCTACTGGGTATTAGATATTGGGTTAGTGCAATACTTAGATTTTGTGACATTTAGATACAAACAATATTCTAAATACATTATACTGGCGATTTACTGCAGGAAGAGTTTAAATATTATAATATAAAAGTGTCTTAGTACTGCAAAATATTTAACTAAGTTTTAATGTTTACCGATTCACGACAACTAGGACACAATTGTGTTGGCACCTTACAAAGAACTCCTGGACGATTTTATACCTCTGTGGACCAACAAGTAACCAATAAATATCGCTGAATTCTGTAGAGACGTCCATAGTCACCCTTCGACCAATGTGATGTATTCAGGATGTAGACGTGCCAATATTGCAAGTATGCTATAGTGCAAGTATGCAATATTGTCATTCCTAGAACCAATATTGCGAGTTGAGGTTTTCCTACTGTTCCCAATATTGTTGCCACAGTATAGGATCAACTCCAGCTACGAAAATAACATTACACATGCCTTTATGTAAGGATACGTATTTCAAAATCTAACAAATCTTTTTAAATAGGAAATTGAAAACTTTTAAATTGAACATTGCGTTCTGAGTAAGCATGACTAGTAGGCCATTATTCAAGAACTTATTGTTCAGCACTGCAACGGTTATTTTAATTGATATTGAAGAAAAATTATAGTACTTAAACTCTATGCAATATTAAATTAACAAAGCGTTATTAAAGCCTATCGCTTGAGAAGTTGGGCACTTCTCACACTAAATATTACGTGTCTTATAGGCTTATAATTATGTATTTCAAAAATTGAAACCCGAATTAAATTTAAAAGTATAATATTGTAAAGATAAAATTTAATAACATCTAAGATAGTTATTTGTAAAATAATAATATAATATTTTGAAGAAATAAAATGAATGCTGTTTTCAAAGCTTGCACAGTATAGAATTCGTATGCTTTATTATCAAATTTAACGAAACTAAATTAATGACCAAAGTACCATACACCTAAAGACAAGTTTATGGAACTTATAGATTTTTAAATTTCTATCGAATTATTTTTAGAAAGTAAAGATGAATGGCCAAACACTTTAATTAATCGGTGTGGGATTCGATAGAAAAAATATCATTCATTTTAATACAAAATAAAAGTATTCCCAATGTACCTATTTATTTCAACTAGCTGTTACCCACCACTTCGCTCGCGATTTTCAGAATTGAAGTACGTATAACTTTTAGCCAAAGCACTGATGATGATTTATGATGCAGTCCTATAAATTATTTAAAGTGTAAGTATGCACAACTCAAACATAAATTATGTAAGTGTCCATGGTTAAGAGTAACTGAGTTTAACATGACTCTTATACCATGTTTTACATGTGTAGGAGCATTTTTGGTTCATACTAATATTATTTTAATGTCACATCTGATTCACCCTTACTATCACTATAAAGGTTATACTAATAAACAGGTATTAAACACTTAATTCAGCCAAAATATGTTTAATTTTAAACCTTGCATTTAATTCCTTCCGGTCTAGGATATTTCTAATACCATAACGTATTGTCACGATGAATAAAGTATACGTATAATCGTAGGGCTCAGAATCCTATTTCAGTTAAAGGCGCTTACTTCTGATCACTTAAATTTACTTACGTTGCCACAGTTTAATTTATCTTATTGCAAGTGTGTATATGTCCGTCTCCGACACCTAACCTGATTCAAAAGCGCAAATTCCAGTTTAAGATAGTCCTAAGTAAAGTATCCTGAGCAAGATAGTATATGTCAATGTTCACGACTGAGAACCATGTTTCAGTCAAAAAACATCTACTGACTCTTATAATCTGCTTTCGTTCTAAGATATATGCAGTGCCATTTTTAAGCGTGCCTTACTATCCCAAAAAAGAAAATATCCATAAATACATAAGACTGAGAACTCTACGACGTTCTAGAGGAAAATCCTAACTAACTCCTGTCTATTCCCTGTATAACTGGAAATCTTTATAAGGTTCGTGCAAAATTAAAAGTTATTTTTGAGGGTTTGCGTTACAAAAGTCTCATTTATTTTAACTCAAGTG
This sequence comes from Homalodisca vitripennis, assembly GCF_021130785.1. Lineage (NCBI taxonomy): Eukaryota > Metazoa > Arthropoda > Insecta > Hemiptera > Cicadellidae > Homalodisca > Homalodisca vitripennis. Next base: position 50,171,521 of record NC_060214.1, on the reverse strand, counting down.
TAGGAAAGGACTACTAATAATTGAACCAGATGAGTGTTAACTATCTTATTTTAATAAGCCACTGCTAAAATGCCATATTAAGCTATAAATGAAGTCTAAATGTTTAATATAACTTAAGTGTAAACAACCACAGCTTTCTTCATGTTCGTTTTATAAGAGTGTTTAAATAGTATTTACAGTTCAGTAGACGTTTTTAATTCATCTGAACGCAATCTATGGTAAAAAATGTATTATTAAATTTGTCTTTGATATCTCTGTCACACTACTGGTACTTCATACTAATAAGTTTTTTTGCACGCTCAATATTTTATAAAATGTTAATTTAAACATGCATTTGAACCAATTTGTTAAATTATAGATGAGTTTTTAACAGCTTCATAGTGTTAGTTAAATGTTGATTATGACAAATAAATACTAAAATGTATCATAATTAAAATATGTTTAAGGTAACTTTAAATTATTTCTTCAGGGTTTATTAATTATCAATAAATATATTACGAAAAGAGTGAACCGGATTGGTCCAAACGTTCTCATGTTTTACGCTTAACAGCACACTTTGCGGTTAGTTTTATTTATATAAGAATGAGCATCCGTGGAGTTCAAAAGAGATGGAAAGTGTTATCAATTTTTCAGATGTAATGTGGAAATGTGAATAAACAAACACAACTTTTATAGGAGTAAAGTGTTACTAGAGTTTGATTGTTAACATTTAAGATGTATCACACTTAATATTACTTTATATAATTTATTCGGTAAAATAAAATGCAATATCTTATTAAAGTTATAGTGTACCGTGAAATAGTTGCAATTAAATTCTTGAAATTAATATCGATCAAGACAATAAGTAGGTAGTTACATAGTGGACGCATTTTCCAAAACTGATAGTTTTTCATGACGTATTTGTTTAACTATTTTATAGTTTCGTAACATGCTCATTAACAATTTTATTACCAAAATTTCTTATTGATTTAAAATCTTTTAGCAATAACATACGGAATACTAGCTATCTTGGTAACAATATATTACAAATTCAATTTTAATAGGTGTAACAGAGAACTTCGTGTAATGAATGAATAGGGCTATACTCGTATAAAATATGAAATAAAGTGACCTTTTAATAAAATCTGTTGTTGTAGAGATTTGATAAATACATGAGATGTACGAAAAAGCAGTATTCAGCATAAAGGATTTTAATTCACGTGATGAAATCGTTTTCCTATTATTGTATTGACTCCTACACCACGCACACACGCGCGCGCGCCCACACACACACATACACACACTCACAAATACACACAATTAATACAAGTAGTAATATTAATTAATTTGGCAAACACACTTTTTTCCGAGATATATACAATTATTGCTCATTAAAAACCAGACATAATATTAGCCATTCTGCAATATATTTAATTAGAACCCAACGATAATGCTATGTATTCATTATCTAAATCTGTGTTTATTTCTTTTCACAAGAATTCTGATGCCAGATGATTAGGTATAAAAATAAACTTTTTGTGCACAATTTTTTTTAATATTTTAATTTGCATTGAAATTATAGTGTATCATAATAGAACTCAGGAAAAATTGAGAAATGTATTCACGAAACTAAAGCAATTTGATCAACATGATATGTTGCATGATTTGGCTTTGCTATTGTCCAAACTTCTGAAGACAAAGCAACCACGAGTTAAATTTCCCTGAGGATTCTGAGATGTTCAACCAGATGAGTTAGAATATTGTCTGTTATTTAAACTTCCGGAAGGATGTATAATTGGAGTTTGAAACAAAGCTTGGAAGAATATTGATTATAATATAATTTAAATTAGCTAGTAAAATTTCATGATTTTTAAAAACCTGGAATAACATTATAATATACTTATTTTGAATGTTCACACGTTGTACAGTTTTAAGAATAATATTTATGTTTTATTAAAAGGTATAACAAACACAATCCATGAAAAATTTGTTTGAATATAAAATAAGCTCATAGAATCTGTTGTTAAACATTTAAAAGCTTACATTACAAAGGTATAAAAGTTTTGTAACTAACTTCATAATTGTTACTGTAATGTACAAAGTACAGAGATTTTTGTATACCACACACTTGGTTTGTCAACAGTGTTGTTCAAAATAAAGCGCAGAATATTTATAACCTGTTAATGGGAAAAGCATGTAAATAAATTACAAAGTTAAGTGAAATAAACGGACAGGTTATACAAGTATTTAAGTGCTTTGTATTTTATTTTTTTTAATGTAAATTTTTTTTATACTGGCTTAATAATATATATTGCGGCATATCATGTTTATTATTTTAACGTTCCCAGTAGGAATTATAAGCATTAATGAATAGTTTTGTTTTTTAAAAGTCATAGAATATAGTGAGAAAGAATCTATGATTTGAATAATGTGTGGATATCTGATAGTTATTAACTACAATGTACAATGTAAAGCATACATGGTTATCACAATTAATGCTGTGAAAGCTTTGCTTATTGCACAACAATGATATGATATTGCTTATACCTACTGCTGTACAATTAGAAAAGCTTAACTTTAAACTTTCATATTAAAAATCGCATAGGTAGAGTGGAGATTAATAGCATAGTTACTACTTAAAATAAAATTGTATTAGTACATAATACCGAAAGAAATCGTCTGTATATTATTACAAATCTAGTTTTAACAGAGAAGAGTTTTTACTTCTCCTTGCGAAGCACCCATAAGGAATTGAAAATACTAATATCATTATTCATATTACCAATAGTTTATATTTGCTAAACAAAATCATGTTTGACTATTCCGAATAATTTATCTCCTAGTTAACAATCTACATTCACTTTCATAAAGTGAAGCAGTTAACAAATTTTATAAACTTTATTTACGAATGATGATGGTAATGGTTCTTTTCAGAAGCGTGAAAGTTTCTTCACTATCGCATTGTAGCTGTGATGTCGTAAGGAATTTTGAAATCTTGAAGCACTATGCTAATGATTGCAAATTGATTATTCGTCCTGATTATCCTATTCAAAAATGATTCTATTTTTTATAAATTGCTGAAAAATAAGTTCGTTTGGTTTCAGGTTTAGAAATAAGACATGCAATATAAAAAAAACCTTAAAGTTTTATAAAGACAATAAAAAAACCACATATTTATCGTAACACCTTTGTGAGTTAGAGGAGTGTATAACTGTACGTTTTTTTCCAAATTAAAATGAACAGTATGTTTACACGTGATCATACGGGATTAAGCCGGGTTATTTGAAATAAAATGAAAACTATTTTCAAGCTTTTCTTCTTGAATTTTATGTTATGCCTTTATTCTGTAGGGATTGCATCTTAATGATGTATATAAATAAGAATGGTTCAGATTATTAAAAATTTACATTTCAGCTTGTTTACATGTTTTTGTATAGTGTCTATTATGTATATATATATATATATATATATATATATATATATATATATATATATATATATATATATATTTCAGCATAGTCTTTTAATGAACGTGGTAGTATTTCAGTTTTTGATTTTGTTTAAGAGAGGATATTAAATATATTTATTACTGATAAAGATTTTAGAACAAAATTCACTTTTGAGCAACACGATTATGGAATTCAGCTCTGTATTTATTAACTCATATTTTATTTAATAGTTTATATATGAATTATCACAAGACAACTGAAACTTGATAATTAAGGTGAATTAAACTGTTTATCACTAATGAACTTACCTCTGTAATAATCTAAAACCAATATTTTGTGAACTGAGTACTTCTGTATTAGATTAAGAATCTTAAATTTTTGAAATAAATGAAATTTTATATAATTTGGAATGAACCTAATGTTATCACCTTACTATCTCATACCCAACCAGACTGCCCAAAACGACTCTTACAGTTAACGAGGACAGAACTTCCAATTAGAATTTTAGATAATAATTGTTTCCAATAATTAATTTTGGAATGGATAAAACCATAAAAATGAATACTCAGATTTTTTATGAAAAAGGTAAAAAAGCCTGTCAACTAGGTACTAAGTCCATGTGAACATAGCGATAACAGAACAGAGTGGTGCTGGCCTTTTTATTAATACAGCATTTGTAACTAGTTCTTTAAGTTATGCGCCCTAATATCAACATAAAATAATTGCTATAATGTCTTCTGCACATTTTGAGTAAAATATAAATTTTATTATACTAATAGGACATTAGAAATATTATTTAAATTCCATGTATAATTATAGTATTATAGTAATTATAACAATTTTTGAAACAAACAACGAGCAATTTGTTTGCAACAGAATAAAAGCTCATAATTTACTTATCAATGCATTGCTTAACTTACCATATATTGGCAATATTTATTTTTATTTGCAATTGTTTGCAAGTACTTTAATAACGGTAAACCGTTATTATATGGTAAATTGTAAAAAATTGTTAGTTATAATTTAACTACAGTAAAATATTGTTCTGAAATGTGTGCCATAACATATGTGATTGGATTAAAATCAATAATGTATATGAATAATAAATGAGGTAATAACTGATTTCAACTCATGTTAACAAATTAAATAGATTAATACGATCCGTTTTCTTTAGGGGTCACTTTTACTAAAGAGATGAGAACTTCCATGGCTCTAATAGCTACTTTATTGACGTTATGGCCCATAAATTATCAAGGTATGATATTTTTAATGCTATCAGTAAATGCGAATATTCAGTGCAGCTCTAGTTTATCTTTCTTTTAAGTGCATCATATGAAACCTGATACTGTTGCAGCCTTGACTCGTAAATCTGAAGACTCAATTGTGCGCCTGATGAGACAATGAGAACACCTCTTCACCTAGATTAAAGTCTTACTTTTTGCAGTCGGGGTGTGTCTGATGTAGAAACGATGTGGAGGGTTCGTTTTGACCTTCTTTTTTCTTTGTCGCCGAATATTTTTGGATCGGTTCAGACAAACATGACTCTAGATTTCAGGATTTAAGTCTACAAAAGCGGTAGATTTTAGATGTTGCGCTTAAGAGGAAGGGTAACTTGAGTTAAGTTCAATATTCGCATTGAACCAGTCTACCATAGCTGTGTTACGTTATCATCAAAGATATGAATAATTATGAAGACATCTAGCACGGAGTAAACTAAAAATGCATATTGTGAAAAAACTGTAAATGAGAAATTGGTAAATTAGAACTGAAGAGCAAAAGTAAATTTTATAAACAAGAAATAACACTATCAATAACAAATTTCGGATACAATCTCGATTGTAGTTTGACATACTCATACCACGTGATGGGAACACCGATCGTGGCAACACAGCTCACTGGTTTATTGGCAACACGGCGCGCTGTTTTATTATTAACACAGCTCAATGTTTTATCGGCAACAAGGTCGTGCAATGCCGTAATGGGGATTCCAAAAGCTGTTATTGAAAGATTTAGTATCATACTAAGAGTTTTGGCTTTATGACCAGATTTGCTAATTTTTAATTTTAGGCGATGTTGTTACAAAACTTTTTTCATAGTATGAATATGTTTCCATCATCCGTAATTATTGATAAGGCCTTTTACGTGCACCTTAATTTCAATTATTGGTTAGCTATCCGAAGATGTATAAGACGTTAGATACAAGGAGTTGAATAATTTTTGGGAAAACCAATAAAGAAAATAAAATAGGAAAAATCAAGACTCCTGTTCATAACAAATTTCTCGTAACTTCAGATCCGTTAATCTCTCTCTCTCTCTCTCTCTCTCTCTCTCTCTCTCTCTCTCTCTCTCTCTCTCTCTCTCTCTCTCTCTCTCTCTCTCTTTCTCTCTCTCTCAGAAGCATCTCGTTTAACCAATACAATAAATATAACTTCAATATTTTTATTACTTCCGCTGATTTTCCTCCAAGTTTATCTTCATATGTTAGTTTTAATGTATATATTTTACTCTAACAACTGTTTTTAATTACGACTAAGAGAGAAACTGCTTATCCCAGCTTCGCATAACGAATACATTCAGGAAGACGCAAATAAAAAAGCTGCTTGTGTAAATAATTTTAATTGTAAAATAATTGTAAATAAAGTTAAATGCGTTAGTGTGTAAAACATTATAATCTTTTTATAAAGACATAAGTGCCAATGCTACAAATTTTTGTTTCCGATTTCTTATATTATTAATACGTCGATTGCTTAGTTTTTCTTACTATTTCAATGTCATCTACATATTACATAAAACTTTTCCTCGAAAAGAAAACGGACGCTAGTGCTTAATGCTTTGTGTTTCTGTTGTAGTAACATCTAACGATGGCATATTTACTAAATCCATTTATCACTTATAAAAACAACTAACCGTGACAAAACTGGACGAGACTTCAAAATGTAAATGTTTGTTTTTGAATCAATCACAAAATCTTAATATTAATATGCTTTATTTGTATTGCACAACACCAATTCAATGGGTGATTAATAAAAACCCTGTTTTGCAGAAAGAGTTTTAAAATACCTTTACTCAAGAATAATAACAAAAACTATAGATGGATTGTTATAAAATGAGTACTTTTCACTTATTTTAAAATTTTAAAAATATATTTATAAGTATTATTTTATATTTTGATATTTAAACTTTTAAAAATCTATATTTTTAGAAGGGAAGTGAGATATATTTATTTAGAGCGTTTATATATATATATATATATACCTATGTACATTTTTTAAGTAATATGTTTTCTACGATCGCTTGAATAATTCTTAATTATTCTAATTTCCAAAAAAAAATCTAAAATGGTCAAAGGTTTCAATGGCGACTACATATATAGATAACTAAAACAGGATGTCAAAAACTCCGTCAAACGTTCCACTGCTAGAGTCAGTAGGCGGAAAACTTTGTCAAAATTTGAATACTAACTGGACTCGTGGCTATGAATATAAATCAGATGAGTGAACATCGATCATCTCCGCGATACTGAGTGTCACAAACATGCAAACCCTTGATCCATGTGTTAATGTTCTCAAATGTTATTCTCACTTAGTCATTAGACGTTTATTTTTCAAATCTTGTTTTGGCCCCTTCCCTTAAAAGAAAACTGGCTCATATTTACTGTTCATGTTGAACTGTGGAGAGAAACCCACTAATATACATTATGATATCCCTAATAACTGACTGACTGGCTGACTTATCAACTGTCATCTTAAACTACGAAAAATACATGATATTTACTGCAAAAAATGCTGCAACTACATTGAAAGAGACTGTTAAACTTATTCAACTCTTCAAAGTATGAGTTGAGTAATGACAGTACAACCAATTTTTTACATTATAATTTTGATTTTGTAAACATTTATTTCACTTTTTATTTTAACATTTTTTGCAATCGCTTTTGAACACAGAGTTTATCCTGATTATAAAATCAGAAAGTTCACTAAAATATACTTTTAACAGTGCATTTTTGTAAATAATAATTATACAATGCTTGATCAGTATTGTAGAGCACCTTTCGAAGATAATGCTGTTATATAGCTTTAAAGACAGTTATAAGATCTATATTCTTTGTTTTGACAGAGGTATTTTTCAGAACTACATATGTATTTATCTTCTTAATCGAGCAAAATCACTAAGAAAATAATGGCACTAGACATAAATTATGCTGCAGTACATTACAATGGCCTTAGGTATCATACCTTACATTTTGACATATTTACTTCATTAGGGCAATAAGGCAAACTTTACCTTGGCATCGGAACTAAAATTATTTAGATCCTGAAGTGGTCATAAACGAGTAAAGAATAAGACGAGAGCCATTAACCATATGAAGCTGTTAGTATATTTAAAAAAATTTAAACTTCAGAACTTACAAAATATTACATAATATTTACCTACAAAATATTTATATATTTACTACTTAGAACACTAGCATTTATTAATAAAAGGAAAGAACTTGGACATTAGGATTTTTCAACGTTGTCCTAATAGTTCAATTGTTACTGAAATCGTTGAAGCTATTTGGTAAAATATTATGGAACGCTGTAACTTACAGAAATTTGAAATATTTCTATTTAAAAAATATATAATAATAATAATATAATATTATATAGGTATTTAAACAACTTTACTTTTTCACTCTAAAACTTAAAGGTGCTAAGACTTTTTTCTTTAAACCTAAATTTAAAATGTAAAAAAAGTAAAACATGTCTTATTTTACCAGGTGAAGTTAGGGCTAAGAAGCACTCTCTAACACTTAACCTGCACTAGGAAAAATTTACTAGGAGATTGAAACATCTTTCAGTGACTGTGACTTATCTCAGGATTGTTATATCAGTTCTTGAACAGGTTACTCTGCGCGAAGTAGCAGGTAACTGCTAGAGTCCGTATATTAATAGTTTCGGTATTACTGCTACAATACTTATGTATTTGATTTTAACATTATTATTAAGATGTGAAGCCATAATACAAAGTTGGATAGAGATAGATAAATGTTTTGGATATAAAATTTGTTTACCAAATACGTTTAAAATAAGGTTTCACATGACATGCCACTTAAATATAATAATAATTGTGATACAACAATTAAAAACTTAAAACGATAATTTTTGAGGGTTAAACGTGCTTATTTTACAAATATTTTGATGGAAATGTTTTGCGAATGTGTAGAAAGAATTTTATTAATTTTATAATATAAGGAATTATATAATATTATTACATCATATATATATATATATATATATATATATATATATATATATATATATATATATATATATATATTATATTTGATTAATAATTATATATAATAATTATTAATTTAATTAAATTTAGCGTAATTAAGCATAATTATTTAATTTAGCGTTTATATAATATCGAAATAGTTTTATGGATTAATAGGGATTGATGAATTTAACCAAACATCGTGAATTTGCTTGCTGTTCACATTGAAGTAAAATTAATAGTTGAGATTACCATAGAGCCTACTATGGTTGATAAGTAATCTCTTAGTACTTCGTTTCCAAGCATGATTACTATGTATAATTGAAACAACGAGTATATAGTCATAAGGAAACTTGATGTACGGTCATATTATTAAGGTATATTAACAATTATTAAGCCCAACAACAGGGATGTACTCTCCATTTAGTACTCTGGTTATACTGGTGTAAAACATTTATTATTCCATGTACATATTATATAGTTATAACTCATATAAGGTTTAATTTACCTAGTTACAAAATGTACTACATGTAATATTATAAAAGTACAGTCACTATTATTTAAGGTGAAACGAATTATTAGTCACATGGATACATGTATAATTAATTGTGTTATATAATGTATAAAATGTTTATAAGATGTGGTAAGAACTCTGGATGAAAATGGAATGCAACATAGTTTTTGCTTAGTTAATAATTTGTGAATTGAATGAATGAGTTAATGACATTCTTCCTTAATCAAACCTCATGAGTGTCGTCCTCGTCTTAACCTGGTGGTAGTTCACAGTATAAAAAATACTGTACAGTATGAGATGAATTGACTAGTAAAAAACTTTATTATAATCCAGAAAATTAATTTTTTCCTGCTGTCTATAATGTAGAAGGTCTGAAAATACAACAGGTATTTTGTTTTGTCCTGTATATAAATATAACCATATACTATATAACTAATACTAATATATAAAAAATCTCCTTGTTGCATATTCATGTGTGTCGAACGCGCGTGAGTGTTTGTGTGTGTCCGTGTGTTTTACTCAATCAAGTAAAAAGTACTGGATAGTTTGTACAGAAATAATATATATACATTATAAAGGTCTCTGCTTAAAAATTATATATATATATATATATAAAGTCTCGTTATTTCATTTCCAAACCGATCACATCTAGACGGCATCAGCTGTCCAACCACGTTGTTAGTAGAATTTGCAAATAAATGGGTTGGATTTTGTTATATCAGTTACTTACTTTCGAGCTTTTTAAAGATTATTTTAGGTGCCTGGTTATTCAAATTGTTTTCTTTCTAACAACTAGGCAACGGTTTTCCATAATGTAAATTGCTGCATGAATGTTTAATAGACAAAAAACAATCATGGCAACACAATATTAGTAGGCAAACCATCAACAACCTTATTTAGCCTTCTAGGAAACATACACGTAAACAAATGTTAATGATTGGGAAACATAAAAAGCAAAGTTTTTATTGTATCAGCAAGCGTTCGGATTTGTATTTGTTTGATTTCAAATTTAACTTTTATATTTTTTATAGATATAAGTGTTATTTTTTATTCTGTAATGATATTCTATCATGTATGCACGCTAAAAGAGATATAATCAGTACAGGCACTATGTATCAATACAAAGGAAGAACTATATGAATTATAATCTACTGTCTTTATCTTTATATAAAAATATTGTCAAAGATACCTATGAAAAGTCATAATAAAGTCTTAGAGTTTATAGTGTTAAGGCCAAATTTCCAATTCAATACCACGGAATCAAGACATATCGTACAAATTACCGATTTTTTTTATTTTTCCTTAGTTGGCTGATAGAAAAAAATTGTCCGATATTTAAGTGACTCATCGGTTTTTGCTGTATACAGTGTGTGTTCAATTGGATATTATAAACCAGCCAGAATTAAAGTTTAGGTTAAAATTGTCTATGAATTTGGAACTGCTTGATTTTTTCAATTGCTTTCAGAGCGAGAGGATATTCAGGATGCATAAAGATTAGGTAGGGACGCCTATTTTTGTTACCGAGAATGGATAGCGAGCACTTCATGTCAGCTTGGAAGCAGGGTAGACCAGTTCTCTTCCACCAAGTGCAATCATATCAAGCAGGGAATAGTACTCCTTTGTCTAGCAACACTTTAACACTGAATGAGTTCCACTCACTTTAACAGTCATCCTCCACGATCTATCAGTTTACTCTTTTACCCAAATATCTCAACATTATTGCTGTCAGAGTGCCGATCCTAAAAAACCGCAAGGTTTCCAGATATCAGTGAAACATCGGTTTTTGCTGTACCCAGTGTATGAACTGGAAGGTATATGCCGGCCAGAAGTGAACCTTTCTTCTGGGGATGAAATTGCTTTATTAAGGTATTACAGCTCCTTAAAAAGTTTGTTTTCCATCCCCAGTAATAAATTATTCTTACCTGAAAAAGGCTTTATATCAATGTTTTGGAATGGGGTGTTCGTGTCACGATTGGCGATAAGGACATTTTTTGAAAACTTCTTTATTTGAAAAATGTTTAAGTCCTGGGCAAGAGTATTCGTCATGTATTATGGCTCAAAACAAGATACAAGCTTGATAACATGGGTATATTATACAATGTTACGATAATAAATAAATAAAATAAATATTTAATAAATAATAAATAAATCGTATTTATGGCAATAAATACGATAATAGTGAGCTATGTGCTATAACGTTGTGAGGTTCGATATACACACTAGCAGCTTGTGGTATAGTACGATAAAGTTAACACCATAAGTTTTCATTAAATGTTTTGTAGATGAGTACGCTGGTTTGTTCAGAAGTACAAACTGATCGGTCCTTTGACTCTTTCAAATGAAAATCCAATGAGAAAAACTAAATGTTAATGTTGTGTAACTACATTTTGTTAAACAAGTTAGCACAGCTGAAATACTTTAAGTCTATAATTTATTATTGCAAACAAAACCTTAAAATATTTAAACTGAGAAACTCTGATTTATTTATGTAAAAAATGAGCAGTCAATCAATATTTCATTTTGGTTTTTATAAGAAAAGTTCCCTATAATACTTCCTTTATATAGTAATACCACAAAGAATATGTGGTCTTTCGGTAAAAATGAGTACTTTAGTCTTTCAAATTACGAATATTTTAGAATTTACATAATCTCACCAGCCCATAAGACCATCTACAATCGATTCTAACTAGGTCCTAGTTGTAAGTTGTAAAAAAAAAAAAAAAAAAAAAAAAAAAAAAAAAAAAAAAAAAAAAAAAAAAAAAAATTAAAAAAAATTATAAAAAAAAAAAAAAATTACAAAAAAATTATAAAAAAAAATTATAAAAAAAAAAAAAATTATAAAAAAATTATAAAAAAAAAAAAAATTATAAAAAAAATTATAAAAAAAAAAAAAAAAAAAAAGACATTTTCAGTTGCTCTGTCGTGATAAATGCACTGTCCGATCACCATGCACAAATCTCACATGTCAGGTATTTATCTAGTCCTGATTGCCCTAAGTTTATGCTTAAGCGATCATTTGTAGAAGATAATGTTCGTATTTTTAGACATCTTCTGGGTGGGGAAACATGGCATGATGTTTACGCAGCTAGAACAATGGATGATAAGATGAGCTTGTTTATGTCCTCTATAGAGTTTTATTTCATTCAGGCTTTTCCTGAGAAAAGGGTTCGGATTCGTGGGCGTTCTCCAAATGCCAAAGTGTCTTTAACCCAGGAGCAAATTGAGCTACGTGATTTGGTTGCGCATTGGTATTATAAAACTAAAGACCTGAGTTTCTTCTGATGAGAGAAGAAAACAATACCTTTCTTTGAAGAGGCAATATAGGGCTAGTGTGAGGAAGCTAAGTCATCTAAAGTTAAACATTTACTGCAGACTTCCTCAAATAAAGTTAAGACTGTGTGGGACATAGTGAACGAGCATAGAGGTAAGGCAAGAGTTTTGGCAGATATCCCTCGAACCATCAAGGATAGTAAAGGAGTCATTATTAGGGATCCGAAGGACGTTTCTAACTTGTTCAATGATTTCTTCATTAATGTGTCGAATGCAAGTTCATCTTCCATATCGTTGTCTCTTCTTCAACAACAATCATGTGCAGGGGTGTCTTCATTTTTCTTTTTCACCTGTTTCTGAAGTGGAAGTATCTGACATCATCAGATCTATAAAAGCAAAGGCTTCTTCTGGCTTCGACAATATATCATCGAAGCTTCTTAAATCATGTACGGAGTATTTTGTTAGGCCAACTTGCTCATTTGATAAATTTTTCGTTTGAAAATGGCCTGTTTCCTGACATTTTAAAGTTGTCTATAGTGAAGCCGTTACATAAAAGGGGACTGGTTGAGGAACTTGAATAATTTCAGGCCTATTTCGATTGGATCGACATTTTCTAAGGTGTTTGAGAAGGCAGTTTTGATAAGGTTAACGGCTTTCCTGGAGAGTAATAAAGTTATGTTTGACAAACAGTTTGGCTTTGTCCAAGGGAGGCTCAACTGTGAAGGCAATGTTTGCTCTCTTGGATAAAGTTGTTAAAGCTCTTGATGAAGGACAGTTTTCTACTGGTATCTTTTTTGATTTGAGAAAAGCATTTGACATGGTTTTCGCATGAACTTCTTTTGCAAAAGCTTGACAGAGTGGGTGTGCGTGGCTTGGCAAATCAATGGCTGTCATCTTTCTTGAGTCAGCGTAGACAAGTTGTGGAAATTCCATACGTTGACGTAAATACTAGGAAAAGATGCTTTTCTGACGAGCAGATTGTCAAGACGGGTGTGCCACAGGGCTCCATACTTGGACCCTTCCTCTTTATTTTGTATGTGAATGACCTCAGCAGTTGTGTTTCGAGGGGCTTGTTGTGTTTGTTTGCTGACGACACATCACTTGTAATTGATGAGTTCTTGTCGTTTCAATATGGAGATAAATACGTTTGTTCAGTGTAATTCAATAGGTCCAGTGGTTTCAGAGTAATGGTTTGGCCGTGAATACTGATAAAACTACATTGCTAGATTTTTCAATTTCATCAAGACGCAATGACTCTTTGAGTGTTTGGGTTGGCGATACAGAGGTTTGTTCTGAGCAAATGGTCAAGTTTTTAGGCCTAATTGTCGATAGGAATCTTAGCTTCTCCTTTCATGTAAATCATGTCGCACGTAAAGTCTGTGCTGGTATTTTTGTTCTTCGTAGACTTTCATCTTTCACGGGCACCGATGTGCTTCTAACTTCATATTTTGCATTAGTTTATCCCTACCTTTCATACGCTGTTGAAATTTGGGGTTTTGAAAATTGCAGAACAAACCATGTCTTTCTTTTGCAGAAGAAAGCGGTGAGAGCTATTGCTGGCATCCGTCAATCAGAATCCTGCAAATCACACTTTAAGAACTTCAATCTGCTTACTTTTCCAAGTATATATATTTACCACACATTGGTCTTTTTTAAGCAAAACCAGGGCATTTTCGAGTCACTAATTCCGCAGTCCGGACACTGTCTCAGAAATAGCAACAAATTAAATATTCCCCCCCATGCAACCTCTTTTTTCAAACATCACTGTTTTTATAATGCCGTAATTTTTTATAATTCTCTTCCTGTGGACCTAAAGAATGTAAATGATATAATGGTCTTTAAGAGATCACTGAAGGCTTTTTTAATAGAAAAATGTTTCTACACCCTCAGTGAATTTATTGGAAATAAATAGTCTGTATGATGTAAAATTAATTAGTTTTTAATAATTGATTAATTATAATATATAAATATTAATAATTGATTAATAATAATTTTATAGATACAAAAACTGTACATGTGGTTTTTTTTAATATTTATGACGCAATTCCAATGCATGTTACATGTCTGATGGAAATAAAGGATATTTGATTTTGATTTGATTTGATAAGCGTACTCAAGCGTTCCTCACACTCGAAATAATAAAACTTAGATAGGTTTGGGCCCTGAAAATCTAATCCTGTTCTATAATGTGCTATCAACTTCCTCTCTACTTTTCAAACATAACAAGTGGAGAGTGTACTACTACTTTTGCTAAAACTAAGTTATCTGTTAGATGGATTGGTGGTGTAATCGTTAAGTAGCGGATAACATAACAAAAAAATTTGTTGTGCAAAAATAATTTGATATAAGGATCATAAAAAAATTCTACGAGTAGTAGAATATTATGAATTCGGAGGAGGGTGCCTGAATAAATTCTTGGAAGGATAAAATTTATATTTCAGACTGGTTTTATTCTATGTATTTGGTAAATACTTTCTCAGATTTCATTACTTTCCACTTAAAATCTAAACGTTAGTGGGGGACGTAGCACTGTTAGACAAAACAGAATATGTATTATCATGTATTAGAAAACAAAGAAATACAAGTGTAAAATTACACTTTTATTGTTTAGAAATCTCTTCACATGTGAGTTAGTCAATCGGTGGTCTTAAACATACAATAATATCATAACATTACTAGGCCATACATAGTTTCTTGTGGAGCCAACATTTGTGCATTCACCTTACAATCAGTGAATCCATGGAAACTGATGAAGATTAATTATAATTTTTTTTTGAATTGTAATTTATTTTCTGAGGATACGATTGAATAAATATTTGCTCTCAGTTAATCGAGATTCATATTTTGCACTATATTTGATAGGATTTAGAAAAATTGAAATGCTTTTTTAAATATCTTTTACAACCACGTGCCTGACGAAAAATCTTAGAAAAAGATAAACAAATATCTGCGTGTATACAGACAAACCAACAGCAACCATCTTTTCGTTTTATTCAGAAGAAACAGCGAAGCTTCAGCCAAACAATGATCAAGAACCCCAGCACAACGGCCAACCTCTCGTCTGTTCTGGAGTTGTTCTTTCCCATCATTCATGTCCAGGTGACAGATCGATGGGAGGACTTTAGGTGGTGTCTCATCGATCAAGTAATTTGCTTATGTAAACACATAATCTATAGGTTTAAGAATTATTACAACTTGTATAAGTTTAATTTGTGATTTATAAAGCTAATTCTTAACAGATTATCCCCTCTCATTATTCAAAAAGAGGAATTATTTCGAAGATGAGCATGAAATATTTCATAATATTATTAAAATATCTAAAGCTGGACTTAATTTTGTCTAAATGTTTGAAAATATAAAGACAGACGGTATCCTACTAATTACTTAATTTATTTATTAAAAAAAGGCAATTGATATTCTAAGATAGATAACTGAGCTTGGGAAAATTTAGAAAAGATCAAACTAATAGCATAATAATAATACTGTTATAGCCAAACATAAAATTAAATTTTGTTAAATATAATAACATAAAGGGTAAAGATGGCTACCATAAAGATTATTCCGTTAGTTTTAAGACGTAGTAAGTAAATATTTAATCTGTACCCAAAATTAAGTAATTTGTTAAATAACAGCTTAAAAATTGCGAATCTAGATTTTTTATTTAAACTCGTATTTTCAGTTTAAAAAGTTTTATTTTTATAAGTAATTAAAAAAAACATTTAGAACGGAGTGGTCAAAAATGGAACGACGCCCAAGGCAAGTTTAAATGAAAACATGATAAAATGATAGCATCATGTACCGCTTTGCAAGAAACTCGGAGAACAAATTTAATCATCTGTATTCTTAATGCACACATCATAAATATCATAAAAATAAATTACTAATACAAGATTTAATATTAAAACATTCACAAATTTACCTTAAGTTATTAAGTAGAAGCTACCTAAAATGTATTCAAAAAGTTAACTAAATGATAACACGCGGTCCTCGAGTTTTGATGCAAAAGGTCTACATTACTTTATCTTGAATTAGTGAACGTCGTATTAAATGAGATATAAATTGTACAAACTCACCAACAATGTATCCTACTACGTTTAAGAATTTTTCAAGGAAATGGGGAATCAAATAATTCATACTAAATTATCCAGTTAGTTAACCATCCTGTTTGAGTGTAAAAAAGTTTAAAACAAATATACTGAGCAGTGTAATGTAAAAATATTTCTCTAAATCATATTAGCATCTAAATGTAGATCTCAACATTAACTAAGCATAAGACAACATAATATGGTTTTTATTCCGTGGTTTACCGATAAAAACTTAACACCACGTTTAAAACTGTCTTAACAGTGTACTATTTATTTGTACCAAGGATTTTATCACAGAACATCAAAATGCGGTAACATCGACCTTCTCAGTGTTCTACATCAAATTAAAATTTTCAATGCATTAGTCGTTCCTGATTATAACTCTAGAACTCGTATATGAACAAGTATTTGATAAGTAAACACTACTAAGGGCACGATTTCCTTTCGTCATTAGCAGTGCTCACCAACTACGAAGATGCATAAATGGCAACGGAAATTCCTAATTAGCTCTCTATTTTTTTTTACTTTGAGAAATTTCCTTTAGATAATAATTTCGAATTGTTATTTAAATTAGATAAAGCAAAAAATTTATTTCGTATTTAGAATTTGAATTTGTAGCTTTATTTATGAATTTTGAAATTAAAATTAAGAATTTCAGTTAAAAATTTAAATTTAGATCATTTTATTTGAGATCTCAGCCATCAAAAACTCATTCTTGTTTTAGAAATATTTTATCTACAGACGAAATATTTTTCGAGATATGGTACTTTTACATGCTTCTTCATTAAGTTAGATTTGTCTAAACAATAGAATTTATATACTCAGTAAAAGGGAGATTTGTATTGGTAGTACTTATGCTACATGTGGTACTATTCCTATATTACATATAATAATATTAATAATTTATTTTCCTAAGCAAAAATTTACAGTACAGTATTTATTATATATTTATTAATCATTCATGTACGTGATGATTATTAATAGAAAATAGAAACAAAAAATGTAAATTTTTAACTTGTCAGGCTGATTTTTATCTCATAAAATAATTAACTTTCATTATGTAAAAAAGTTAACTTAGCTATACCATAAATTTAAGGTTCTTTTATGAGAAAATCCTTATTAGGGCCTGATTCGAGGCTCCTTATTCAAAATTAAATTAAAAGAATAAGCGGTCAGATGTATTTGGATAAGATTTAAGTAAATAAAACTATGTGGATAGTAAAACAAAGATGTTTGACATATCTAATAGATAATATAAATCTAAACATGCCTTTAAATGTCTTAACAAAAAGATATATAATCAACATAAAGTTATAACTAATAAAGAATAACTGAAATATTATAAAATAACAACTTATAATTCCGTACATACAGGCTGTTTACAAAAGGGTGTCACAAACTTATGTGGGTTATATTATTGATCATTTCAAGCATAGAACTTCCTATGAACTAAGATCGACAACCTGTCGTTTAGCCGCTAGCCGCAATTTTGTATGTTTTTAAAGTTAAGCTAAACCGAATTTTACACGTAAATTTGAATAGATAAGAGAGAAATTTACAAAAATAATTGTGAAATTTTCATTAATATTAACAAAATGGCGTCTAATTAGAAGTTTTAGAGCTAAATAAAAAAATAGTTGTGACAAATATGTACTTGAAACAAACTAATTGAAAAATTTGAATTACAACGGCATTTGTTCAAACGAAATCCGTCAATGCATAAGTGAACACGAGTATTTTAAAAGTGCGTTAGCACAAGCCGCGACCAGAGAAAAATTTGTATTTTGATAGGAATCAGCTGTTTTAAATAGATTATAACTAATTTGAATGTTATCAAATATTTAGAATTTTTGTAAAACGTCCATCGGTGCTTTTTTAAACAAAATACGTCAACACATAAGCGAGCACGACCACTTTAAAGGTACTCCTGCATAAGCATATGTGCTAAACCTCGTTTATTTGGCTTAACTAGATTTAGAGATAAAAATTTGACTATAACAATTCAAAATCGAGGCTAGCGGCTAGGTGACACATTCATTAACCCATGTTTATATGAAATGTTTAGTTTCAAATGATTTGTACTATCAGCAACAGAAGTGTGTGGCACCCCTTTTTAAACACCTTGTATACATATAGCACACAACACACACACACACACACACGCGCGCGCGCACACACACACACACACACACACACACACACACACGCACACGCACACCCGTATACTGCTACGGTTTAATACTAACAAAATTGGGGTATTACAAATCATAAACTGGAAAAGGATTACCTTTGATTTACAAGTTTAAGGAGCGTAAGTAAACTCACTTTTGGTTGATTAGATCTAGCAAAATATGATATTTACGTCACATATTACAATATTATAACTGGTAGCAGCTAAAAGCAAGTATACAAATTTTTAGTTAAACTCATCTCACAAATAATTAAGTCACCGATTAATTGCAATTATAAAATTAAAAAAATAATTAAAAATAAAATTCCATCATTTAAAATTTTATGTAATGTTACTTTAGAGAACTTTTGTAGTTTTAAATTAAACTCTACATGGGAAATATATAGA
The DNA here is from genome assembly GCF_021130785.1 of Homalodisca vitripennis. NCBI lineage: Eukaryota > Metazoa > Arthropoda > Insecta > Hemiptera > Cicadellidae > Homalodisca > Homalodisca vitripennis. The sequence continues at coordinate 50,152,387 of NC_060214.1, read as the reverse complement.
TCACTCGCAGTGATTAAAGATAGAGAAGATAAATCGCTGGATGAAATCAACAAAGGCATAGTGTAATAGTATACAGACTTTTAAATGCAACTTTAGGGAAGCTCGATGTGTAGTCTGGCGCAATTTACCTTATACAATATTTGTTTTTCTGAGATGTATTTGAATTTCTAAGTTTGAAAAGGTGAGTAATATCTAAGTTTAAAAAATGCCTTGTTATAATTAGGTTGTTTTCTAATCGTAAAATTAGGATAAAACTTACGAATTAGGAGTTATGCACTTAACATTATCTGTAAGTCTAATCACTCTACTTTACTGTTAATTTAATTTTGTAACTAGCCCTGTTTTAATATAAAATTATATAACAAAACAGTTTTCATTATATTATTAATTTAATATATTTTTATACAAATATATAAAAGGAAGAGCAAGTTATTCTTGTGTATCAAGTTTTATTAAAATGATGTGATTAATCATAATAGTACTTGAAAAATTAATTGAGTAGATAGTTAGTTATAGATACTAAATAGAATGTGCTTTTATTTTAAAAAGCACGTAAATGATCAAAGTGAGCATTGGGAGGAAGTGAAGTTCACTTGACATTTCTGAATCGTTTGTTTATTCTGTCAAGAGTACGTCGAGTAGGGAACATACTTTACAGACACAGTGGAGCACGTAGTTTTAATATATGTATTTTATGGAACTTTTATGTATTTTATGTAACTTATTAAGAAATATTTTTTCAGATAATTATAACAGCAAGCAAAATAGCGTTTATCTGTAATAAAGATTTACATATATATTTTATCCTGCAACATTTATTTATTGACTGCAAAGTGATGAGCAATGACAGCCTGAATGAAATATTTGAAAATTTATTTCGACAGGCTAACATCTTGGGTAGTAAATTACAGCGGGAAAATTATTTCTGACCTTTCAAAAAGAAATAAAATGATTTTAAAAATAAAACGCATTTTTTAAATCCATGTACCATTTGGGAGAAAATCGGGGAATTAACATTAAAGTGATAGCCAATTCTATCCTAGCCTCGTTATTGTATAAACCATTATTACCAATTAATTTTGTTTGCGTCTGCGTAAAACCCTGATCATACGTGTAAACCCTCGTATAAATATGCCACAAAACCACTTATTGGAACAAATTAAAATTTTTTAGTAATACAGTAATAAATAAAACTCACTTTAGCTTTGTTGCAATAAGAACTTTAAAGTGAATTGGAAATGGTGTTCTACTAAAAATGATTTATACATACAAGCAAATTAAGCTTAGGCATTTAGATATTTGAAATACAAATAGTAATTATAAATATGAAGGAATAAAGATCGCTTTCAAGAAGAGTGCGCGCATTTTATAACCTTAAGAGATTAGTTATCATTAGGAGTTGTAAGTAACAATTTATTTCTCTGTAATGAACGAAGCATTTTTGTACAAAAATAATTGCGCTTTGGAATAATTCAAATAAGATGTACCACTACATAAATTCCTTACCCGATCCCCATACTTTCATTATTTACACTCTAGTTTGTAAAACCTCATTTGTAAAACCATAATAGTGAATTGTTTTAAAAATGTAAATTTGTTTTGTAATGCTAAGCAAAATCTTATATATTTCACAGTACATTAACCGTCATCGGACAACTATTTTCGTAGAAAGGAACTTTCATTCACCTTGAAATTTCAAGTCGTTAGATGAGTTCATCCTTGAGATATCGTTCATGTATGCAGACAGAAATACCAAAGTTGTTTCAGCGCTTGAGTAACAAGCTTTGCGATGGCGATGGATTTTAGTAAATGTATAAATCGTCATCTTAGTAGAATATTTAAAATTATTTAACGTTAAACGATTTTATAAATTCCGGTTGAACAAAAGTGTCTTAACGCTCAACCACATTTAATAATTCACTAGAATACACAAATACACCAGTTGAAACTGTAGAAAAGTCCTTGGAGACGTTATTTCTTATTATCAAGTCAAAAGCCTTGATATTTAAGTTTATTTCTTTTTTTACGCTGTTCGAGTGTACGCGGAAATAAGCAATTTTTTACGATCTCTGAAACTATTGCAGTTATCTGATGGGGCCTGTTATGGACTATTTCCTTGACCAGTTTAACATTTTATGTAACTTCACTTTCAGTAAAATTTATTCTAGGCGAACATCAGATTCCACGATTCAAGTTTGTGACAATATAACATTTCAGACACTGTCTTGAGTGGTGAATGTAAGGTGATATAGAGCTAAACTCCATATTCGTGTAAAAATATTACGTAAAACATTCGTTTTGAACTACCCAACAAAACTTCTAGTCTATTTAAAATAGATTATTATTATAATTGTATTATAACCATCAATTCATAGTTAAGGAATCTTATTGTTAGTATGATTAAGGACCGTAGTAGAATGTTTGTTCGACTTTCCGTGTATCTGTATTTCCGTTTAAAACATTTGATAAAACAGTCCTAGTGACTTCAAAATTTATACATAAATTTCTCTCCCGCAAAACCATTAACTGCATCAATTGTTTAGGGCCAGAAGATTAAAATTACAGGTAAAAGTAAAACTCTGACTTTTTAAAGGAGAGACGAACTCCTTTTACGAGTTCTTCTACTTGCCATAATGAGCTTATAGCCTGCGCAAGGACCTTATCAAACAAAATAAAGGAAGGGGAGATCCATACAGGTTCTATGCCACCGATCAAAAGTGATACGGTCACTGCTAGGATTTGAATCTGCGCTATTTCTAACTAAGAACCAAAGACGAACGACTTTTACCTCTTGGCCATCGGCTCTCCGAACATTTCTCCAATTATTGGTTTTACATAGGTCTTAAGTTAACGTTAATGGCAACGAGAAAATTCCAAAATAAAAAATATTTAATCTAATTGAATACATTATAATAAATGTAATTATTTGATATAAGTGACACACTGTAACAAAATTGGTCACAATTTCGTTACGTTCTGTATGGTCCTTGACACTCCGTTGTTTCTTATTGAATTAGAATTTTAGGAAAAAGTATTTAAATATTTCCTTTAAATTTCCTGAGTGTTATTAACTTTAGTTAGACCTTTGCTCAGTGTTATTAATCTAAAGTGAAAATGCTGAAGTTCTTAGTTTCAGTTGAGCAACGGAGAGTACATGAATAAATATTTCAAAGCAACTTATCTTACAGACTTTATAAATTGTAGCTCAAGCTCTTATTTCATCAATATCTCTCTAGAAATCCACGTATTTTGTTAAATAAATTTAAAGACTTTTTTCATGAAAATATAACTAAAAAGTGTGTAAAATATAGATAGGTGCTTAATAAATATAACATATTTATCGAATTTGTGCACGACGTTAACTCAATAACATAAGTCACTTTAAAACACGTCCAGTCATGTCTATTACTCTGTATATCTGTCCTTATACAAATATTTAAACTTATTTGAAAATACGGCATGATCATTAACGGATTGAGTTTAAATATTTACACTTTGGTATATGTAATACTAGTTTATATATTTGCGATTAAACAATGCAGAAACTTTCTCTCTTTACTTTTAAATATGGCCTTGGTTCAAAATCTAACATGAAAACATTTTTTATCTAGTACATTATCTCACCGAAAGATTTATAGAAGGTCCCAGCATGTGGCAAACTCCGGCAGGGTCTGACCTCTCGCATCTCTCTGTCTCTGAAAGTTCTCAGCCTCTACAACCCCACGTCTTCTAGTACCTTCAGACTTCTAGAAGGCCCAAGTCAATGGCGGATATAATGGCTGGCAGTCCTCGGCCTGTGGCCTGTGGCCTGTGGCAACTCTCTGTCTCTGGGAGCTCTTAGCCTTTTAAAGCTCCCGGCGCGGCGTCTGATAAATCTACAATGTATGGAGCCACTGAGTATCAAATCTTCTGTTACACGTCTGGTATACGATGCATTTGGTTGGAAGGATTGGAATTGAAATGTTAATTTAAGTTGTGAGATAAAGTTTTACCCTTATTAGAGAAGAGCCTTGGTATTAAAACTATTCTATAAAAACACTCTGAATGCTATATAGGTGACTGGATTTAAGTTTATTAATTTAATATGATGCCACGAAAGAGTCGTATGCCGAATCTATAGTGTTTAAAATTACCCTTAACATGTTTTATTTCAGTGGATTTCATTTAATATGTGATTTATACAATATTTAGAACAAATATTAATCAATGACAGCACAAAGCCGGCTATGTACAAACTAAATTTTGCTGTTTCATCCTACGTGATAATTTGTGACCGAGCATGGACTTTTGGCACCGTTTGAGACAATGTAAATTAGCGCGATAGTAAAGACTATTATATACAAAATTGTATTCTAAACTCTATATGATTGGACATATTAGTCCGGTCAAATAAGGAATAAATATAAAATTGTAATTTCAGTACAATCGATCTGGCCTGAGTAACACACATAAAAATACAGATAAACAAAATTATATTTGAATATAATGCTATAGATTAGTGCATTATTGATTACTCGTGAATGAGAATATAAGATAGAAAGGAAATCGGCGGCTCAAAGAGAAATTGTACTTATTAAATACCGATACTGGTGGTCTGATCAGTAAATGTATTGCTTGTCAGAGGCCATTGCTTCCCGAGAGTCTACTTTTCACCATTAAATCTTAATGGGACTTTGTAGTCGAAACGGTGAAAATGTTTTGTCCTTTACAATATGACATTCTTCTTTTCAAAAATTTTAATGTTTAACACAACATTTTATCCATATTTTTTATTTAAAAAGACCTTTTAACAGCGTTTTTAGGGAGATTTTTTCATTTTTCTAAAACCATTTTAAGCCACTGCGTGATCACATTGCTACAATCATATAAAATGATACTGTTTATTATATTCTCTATAATACTTCTGTGTATTGGTACTTTCATGAAATCAAGATTTCTGCTAGCTTACAAAAATATGGTTATTGTTGAGTTTGGTTATGTTTTATGTTTAATTAAAATTTATGAGTAGTGTTTCCAGTTTGGTTGGCTTTTAGAACTATGTCAAAATGCCTATAAATAAAACATTTGTTGAGGTCAAGTTTAAATTAAACTTGTTTACTACACTACAAGTGACTACTGGTATTAGTTCAGGAGACATTTATTTACCTTGTGACTGTATCCCTGCTAGAGGTCGAGGTGAACTTAGCTTAAAACAAATAAACCAAAATATGATCTTAGATGCCAAGATATAAGATTTAGAATATTAAAAGAACGTTAGAAAAACCCTTAAAAAATTCTCAAATAAAAAGGGACGACAAGAACGAAGAAACTGCTGTTCAGTATGGTGCTGACCCACCACAGTTTTCCTCTCACTCAGGTACACTTTTTTTACTAAATCCTTTACACAATTAGTCTGAATTTATATATATACATACATATAAACATATTTAAAATAATTTAAGAATTGTATTTAATTAAAAATAAATAAACCTGGCTCCCAAATTTCTAATCAAACAGTGCACAAGGTGTAAAATCTCTAAACCTTCTGTTTTTTCTCTACGTGTACTTGAATATTGCGTTTTTAACATATACAATATAATAACTACAAGATCCCTTTAACGGGTCTGCTTGTTTTTCCATATCCACCTTACTACATGCTGAAGTCGAAGACTTTTATACTGTGGATTCTGAATATTATATAATATTTCATAACGGTAAAATTAATCAATTTTAATATGGAATTCAAATTCTCTTCAGAAACGGAGAAGCATAAACCTAATAATATTGTGGTTTTTATACAAAAATTTAGTAACTCAGTAGTGGGCCTCATATATAGATGACATTATATCATCAATCTCAAGAAATATAGATAATTTTAGCTGTTCTATTAAACAAGGTTGTGATACTCCACACCACATGTCACGTAAAATATTTCGCTGATGTATCACCTTAAATATTAGGGTTTCGAACTCCTGAGAAAGGGAGTAGATTTTAATCATAGAAATAATATATATATATATATACTTATTTTTACATAAATCGATACAATATTTCAGAAATTCTATTCTGTTGTAAAATAATCTAACGATGGTAATAACGTTTAAAGCCAGAAATGAATAGATTACGTTTTAAAAGTTAAAGATAACCAACATCTAAACACTTTTATTAAATCATAAGCACAGACATAAAATTAACATTTTATGATTATTGCTTCATACTAAAGTATTATCAGATTGTCAGTGCAAGTACCACAAAAGTGCAAAGTACTCCAAATTTATTCAAAACGACTTAAAAGAAGGCATAAAACAGATAAGATGCATTCCCCAAGGTCAAAGTAAGAAGACCCAACTTATAGTGTACAGTATAGAGGCTATATAACGTGCTGTATATTATGTAAGTCACGTTATCTTAATAGTATATCGCCGGTCTCGACCAAATGCTCGGCTGAAGTCTCAGTAGGACGTGACTGCAATAATATCCAGCTTTCATACACTCCTTCTACACTTAAATATTTATTTTAGATTTACATCACTTTACCCTTCAGACTCGTTTATTTTTACTCATGTAACAATTTAAAATTTCAATCAAAGTCAATTGAACTTGGTAATTAAAACATAGGCTTACAAAAACATAAAAAATAAAATGTATACTATTTAAATTTGAAAATTTATTTTGATTGGATTTTATTATACTATGAGCTTTTATTATATTGTGCTACTTCATCATTATGAAATTCTCAAAAAGGACAATAAGCATTATGCTAGCGTAGAATGGGTATACTACAATGCATGTAAATAAAACCAATAAAACACATCAGAAAGTGATCTGTATAACTGACCCATATACCTACCAACAACGAATTTGTCCTGAAGTAGTTTAATATTTAGATAATTTTATTAGTAGTGCTTTGGGGCTTTGTGTCAAAAACCTTAAATGATAGTTATTCAGTAAGTAATTCAGTACAGCCTATAGTATAGTGATACTACAATAAACCGTTTTTCCAATGCTCCAAGACTCTATATACAGTATAGACTAGTTTAAATAAAAGGTACATAAAATATTGCTTTGACTTTATTTATAACATTTATCGCAAATTCTTTAGTTTTTAAAACTTATTTTGTCATTTTTAACTGTATGTCACTCAGTAAGTAATATTATAAAGCAAAATTGTATTTTATATTGACGTGAATATGAATCTGTAAAGTACTACAATTTAAATAAATGATTTTCAGTTAGTTAATATGCAGAAATATATTATTAATAATCACGCAAAACGAAGAGTAATTATATCATATGCATACCCCTATATTGCGTTAACCGTCCCATCATAATTAATTATGAAATTAAATCTATGAAAATTTAATGGATGAAATCAAATTTCATTGCAAATGATTTTTCGTAGAGTAATCAGAGTTTAATATCACTCAAATTACCGTATCGTGTAGTGTTATTTTATAATTGTTATAGGTCACTTCCGTTAACTTTAGTTTAATTTCTAGTACATCTTCTTAGTTACGAAAAGAATATTATATTATATCCATGTTATGTGATCTATATTTGAATTTGTAACGTGTTAGAAAGAACTATGCACATACTATACTTAAAAGTTTGATATGCTTCTACATACTTTAAATTATAATTAATGGTTATACTAAATTATAGTCCATTATTGATTACGTATGTGTGAGAATATAACATAAATAAGTAATGGCGAGCTGAAAGAAAAATTATTCTTGCTAAACACCGATACTGGTAGCCTGATCAGCAAATATATTACTCGGCAGAGGACATTGCTTCCCGAGAGAGCACTTTGTCACCAGTAAATGTTAACCCTTTTGCCGGGTTTTCTACCTCAGCTGGATTATAAGCATCAGTCGGAGACTTTCAAGTAGTATATTTTAAATATTTCAGAATATGTTTGAACGAAAACTCTATTTCCTCGTTTTTTGATAATATCTAAGTTCTTTTTAAACATTATTAATTATTTTTGTATTTATTTTTGTATTAATAAGAAAGTTATTTTGTTTTAGGTGACTCACATTGACGACAAGTGATACCTCTTCATTTCCCTGATTTAGCGAATGCGTATTTTTCTTAGACATGATATTCAGTAAAAATCTTTTGTACTGTTTCTCTATGGCGTTAAAATATCCAAAATCTATGCTGCTCACCGAGTGAACTCCACCTACCTCCCCTACTACGCAAATCAAATTACAAGACAAAGAAAACCTATCCTAATTCTATGCTGCAGGCAAAGACAGAAAAGGTCCAAAATGTGCAATTCGTGTTCACCTTAAACCCTAGTTATAATTAAGATACATATAACACATGTTTTATTATTTAAAGTTCTTTTTATGTTCCTTATTTTTAAGATAAAATAAAAAATTTCTCCCGTTCTACTAAACAAGATACGAGTTACACATCACGTGTTATATAATTCGCTGAGTTTTCTGTGTATACTTGATATTAGCTAATAGTATTGAACACGTGAGTAAAAACCTGGATTTAATGTATCGAAACAGAACGGTCTGCTTTTACTAAATAACGATGGCGTATTTCCGAAATTCTATTGGTCCTTAAAATCATTGATTTTTAAAAATCAATAAAACTTTTTAGACAAGGAACAAAATTGATTACAATTTATTGGTAGACAAAGAAATTATTATTACGATTTAAGACTATTATTAAAAACCAAGATCGGTTGAATCGCTTTGTGATTAAACTGTCAAGTCAGGCATTAGCAAAGTTCAAAGTATTCACACTACATAGAATTTATTCAATGTGACCTAAATGAAGGCAAAAATCCTTGCAGATGAGTCTTTGCTGTGCAATCCTATCCAGAGAAAGACCTTCCGTATAAAAAATATGTAGATACGTTTTATATATATATATATATATATATATATATATATATAATTTCAATAAACATTGAATCAAAAAAAGTACTTGCTCCGCCGGGACTCGAAACCGGGTGTGATCCGGATCTCTCACTTGCCGGGTGAATGTGCAACCATTACACCACAGAGCCCTTACATTTTACGATTCAATTATTTTGTATTTGGCTGTTTCTTTCATATATATGTTTAAATAAGCAAACTAACATACGATCGGAAGACCAAATACCTGTCAAATGACTTTTATTTATATTAATTAAATTTGTATAAGTGGCAATAGCCTAATTTAATTTCAATAAACATTGAATCACAAAAAGTACTTGCTCCGCCGGGACTCGAACCCGGATCTCTCACTTGCCGGGTGAATGTGCTACCATTACACCACAGAGCACTACTTACTTTTTATGATTCTATTATATCATATTATATTATAATTTACGATTATATTATATTTAATATATATATATATATATATATAAAACTTATAGTGTATAGAGACTACATTGTTTACTGTATATTGTAGTAGGCACTTTTAATGTTGAATTACGCTTCAGTTCACCTTCCTTTTATACAGCGTCTGGTATCAGACTCCTGGAATCTGGAGTCATATTTTTCTAAAGAAGTCCAAATAATGTCGGTGACGAAAAAGCTCAAAATATACTTTACATCGTTTTGACATCAAACACACCTATATATAGGTGAAGTTGCAGTTTAATTGCCTCATCAGGTGCATATTGGAGTAAAAATCTATGTTTCTGACATGATCTTTAAGCACGGTGATCTCATAACTACAGGTACGTAATAGTAGGCACATTATATTAATAATATGTCGCCGGTCTCGATAATATTCCTGGCTGAAATCTCAGCAGAACGTAACCACTATAAGATCCTACCTTCATACACAAGTCTCCACAGATTCTACTTCACTTACTACCTTAATTTCTAATTAAAACCAGTTTATTCGAAAGACCTATTTATTCTCACTCATTTATAATTTAACGATCCTTAATAAAGTAGGCCTACATGAACTAACAATTTTTAATTGAAAATCGTTGAAATTTCACGAACTTTGATACACATTTTTATATTAAAAACTTTTTCTATGCTATTTCATCATCATGAAATTCACAAAAAGACGACGTCAGTAACTTTGTAAGGTATGACTTACAATTTTGAAACTAAAAGCTCGTGAAATCCATATTCCCAAAATATTACTGGATTTTAACTGTACGAGAGTAGTAAACAAGTATTTATTTCATTACAATCGCCAATTCTTATGGAAAGAAGTTACAAAATATTTTTGTTATGAAACAATAATTTATGCATCATGTTATTTTTCATAGGTTTTCATTTAATTCAGTTTAAGTGTTTAAAGATCCACTATATTTCAATAAACAAAATAAATGTTTATTTTACTCAAGGAAAAAGTTATATCTAAAAATCGATAACTTGAACTGTTATTGAGTTATGATGATGTTTTAAAAATACAGACTCAGCCAAATGCTAAACGATGCGTAATATACCATAGAGTGTATCACCTATTTTTCTCCATTACTCATACCCCAAAAAAATTCTCCATCGTTTAAAATACCCTGTATACTGGTTTGTATTAAAATTGCACCGTAGAATGTTATGACTTTTCTATATAATTTACCCCAAAGTCTTGGCTACTCCAAGTTTACCCATCTATACTACTATAGAGCCATAACTAACTAATATTCTACAGTACGGTTGTCTTATGTATTTACCGGAATCCAAAATAAGCCAAGTTTTATATAAATTTAATTACAAATCTATTAAGATTTTTTATAGACATAGACATTTATAATTACGTACAATAAATAATAACAGCATGAGAAGAAAAACCACAGATTCCGTTATAAGATTAAACATTTTTAAATGTATGCTGTAAAGACATGATGGAAGTAAACGTATTTCAATGGAGATTGTGGTTTCTGGACCAAGCAGTATTTAATATCACTCTAATGACCTTTTCAATCTCCCAGTAATGTAATTTTATTACGTTCAATATGTTCCTTCCGCTCACTTGAAACTTATTTCCATTTATTCCTGGTTGGTTCTAAATATTTTATAAATCCATGCTATGCGACTATGAGAAATGATATTATTTGTCCTTAATATACATTGATTAAAAATCGGACAGGATTATTATGGATTTAGGTATAGGAATTGTATATTTATATTATTTAGGTATTGGTATTAGGATTAGGGTCTCACAATAAATATTTGGTTTATACGATTTTCAAATTTATATAATATTTTACACAATATTCCAAACTGTGTGCGAGATCGAGTATAGCAATGATATAAGTATCAAACAGCTAATTATTGAACGTTTAAACAATGAATAGTTATTTAAAAAGGATATACTTTCACCATGAAAACTTGAACATAAATAACAGATTTTTGAATTTTATATCTAGTTTACTTCTAATGAATCAGGTTGTACTCAAGTAACGCCTGTAACTTTACTGTTGTAAAAATCTGTAATAGAACACGCGAAAAAATTTGATGTTTGTTTTTTTTATGCAAAGATGTAACAAAAATTTAATTCACTTAGAATTTGTATGCAGAAGCTTTTATTTTTTATAATAATTATTGAATTTGTTTGGGTATGCAATAGAAAGCTTTTCACATTATGGTTTGTAGCCATTACAAGTAAGGGCCCACGACAATTTTCCCTATAAAAACTGAAACTTCTCTTTGTTTAATTCCTTAAACCTGGGACAAGCCGGTGTGAGGTCTCCATAATTTGAAATATTTTTTAACTACAACTATTTGTAGGCTGTTACAAATATTATTTTCATGTATTAATGGTTATGTTTTCAAGCTAGGGCTAATAAGCTCCTTAGCCAAAACCTTAGAACAAAGTCATTTGTAAGCCCGTGATTCCGCTAGTAAGTACTTACTCACCTGACTTAAAAGCAACATACTTATACTGAATGTTAATATACAAAATTTTTTGTTTTTATTATGATGACCCTTAAATAGTCTCGAACTCATAAGATTTAAGTAGATACTGGTGGAAATTAAAACTGCACCCTTTTAGAAATATTCAGGTTTATTAAATCAATTCAAATGTCAATTATTAACCTTGTATTCCACCAAAACAATGTTTTGAACAATAGGTTAAAATTACTACTTCCTTAGGCAAGGCACTTTCGATTTAATATTGGCTCACTGTCCTCTAAATACGTGAGTATAAAATATAAAAAATAAATAATAATCTTGAATAAATCTGAATGAAATAAATTAAATAGGCTTCTTCTCAAAACTAATAAAATAATAATAATAAACTTCTTTCAAATTAAATTCTCAAACAAGACCTAAACAGTTCTCAACAGGAATTTTTCACAAGTTCCTCCTACAGGATATGGTGCAGCACCTGCAGCTCTTAATTTTTACTACAATCCTTAGAATTTCAATTAAATTTTACGTTCGACTTTAATAAATTACTCCTTTACAATTCATATATATATATAATATATATATATTAGTCCTCACTCAACAGAATTTGATCGTTTAATTTCAAATTTTCAATTCCAATTTTAAATTAATTCACTTCTTAATTTTGCAAATTTCAAATTTAGAAAAATTTAATAATTCAGTCAAAGTACTTAGCTCTTTGGTCGTGAAGGTCTTGGAGTTCGGTATTAATATAATTTATACCGACGGATCCTACGCCCGACACTAGTTTTAAACTCGCACTAAAATGACTTTACTCTCTCGCTTCTCAACTCGGAATGGTAGCAGAACGTGGTTTCTCGGCCTGCACCGACTACGCTCCTGTTCCCTGCAGGTCTGTTTAAATCTCTCCCAACGCAGGTTGGCCACCTAACCAAGATAGAGTCCACTGTAAACTATTGTTTAGCATTCACTGCCATCAAGTCAGGTCTAGACCAGATTCCAAGCGCGTTGTGCTTGCCGCTGGATTACAATATAAATTTACTTTTTTATTCCCTATCCATTTACAATTCTAAAATAAATTTTTATTTATTAAATTTTTTATTTTTATTTAAAGTATACCATGTAATTGGTATACACACCCCCCTTAAAGCGCTTGGTAATCTGCCAAGTTTTATACTTAAATCTAAGAATTTATCTCACATCCTTTAGAAATTGTAATTTCCACCTAGCCTTAACATGCATCATAAAATCTACAAAACCTTTTTTTTATTTATAATATTTGTTTTAATTTATTTTTGATAAATAGTTGTAAGAAGAGGCAGCATACTAGTTGTCAAGTTATTTTAACCAAGCGTTAATTATTATAAATTCTTTTTTAAAAGAGTCCATACATTACCAGATTGTTTTTGAAAACTTAAACAATTAAGTTCCCCAATAGAAACCTTGACCTAAACTATGGCAAATATTAAGAGTCCAATTGCCACCTACCTTTTTACAATTCTAAGTCCTACCACAAAGATAGTCCATCCAGATAATCCTTCACAATGGGTTCGAACGAGGAAGACGGTGATTGTTGTTCTGGGATGTTTATTGCAGGTCCGGTCTGTTATCAGTTGGGTCGTCCTTGGAACCTTCGCCCTGCACGAACTGTGTGTCCTTGGTTCGCCCATTCACTGGTTGACGCAGCTTCATATAGAATAAAAACATATCCCCAGACGGGGGTGTCAGTTTCTTATTTTATTATTTTTTACCTATACCATTGTTTATCATAGACATAACAGTCTTTTTTTTTGTTCCCCTCTTCCTTGGCATAAATTTTATCAGACTAACAAGTTTAAATTAATATTCCAACATTCGTGTTAGTTATTAATTTACATACAAACATAAATAACACATGTTAATAACATTAATGACGGACCATGAGTTTCGGATTTGTGCATTATTCAGAAAAATAAATACTGAATTGTTTTAATACACTCCTCCTCTCCCAAACCATGTAGTTATCGCAACTGTTTACTTCACCTGTGCCCTTTTATCCAAATTATAAACTTTTTATTCCCTCTTGAGGTTTCTTCATGTTTTAAAATACATTTTTACAAGATTACAATTCAAGTTAATATTTACAATTTAACAGGGCTGTAGAATTTCCTCAATTGTTCAATATATTTTAATTTAACCTTCCTTGTCACTGAAATTTCTCAAATCAAACATACATACATACAGCGTACATCTAATATAGTTTTTTCTTCATTCTTACAACTAATTTAATTCGTCATAATTTTTTAATCAGTTCCTTTTTTAAAATTTTTTTTGTAATTCTAAATTATTTACCCCTCGGTAATTATTTTGTTTTGTTATATTCAAACATGCATTCTTCTTTTCCCCAGTGGGTTTCACATCCTGCAAGTGTATTCTACGGAACTCATTCAATTCTTTTAAATTTTGAACTACATATGAGTTGGAGCTAATAATTGAAATTATTCTGAATGGTCCTTCATATTTCAGATCTAGCTTATATCGTTGATTTTTAATTCTACAATAGACTACATCATACATTTTTAATTGCCTGTGATTTCGGTTGTATCGGTTTCTTCTCGAATTCAGCTCATTTTGTCTTTTTAAATTTTGAATAGCTTCAAACCATCTTTGCATTCTTATCTTTGCTCCATTTTTCATCACAAATATCTTTAATTTGCCCATTTTAGTGACAAACCAATAATTTTGCTTTGAAACTTAACATTAATTTCAAATGCAGACGACTTTATGCTTTCATTGTGACAAGTATTTAGGGCCATTTTGCACATGGTACAAATCCTTGTCCCAATTCTTTTTACAGTTATGATAATAAGCTGTCAGAATTTGATTTAAATTTCGAATTTGCCTTTCACTTTTATTTCCTTGAGAGTATATAAGGTATAATGTTCCTTTGTTTTATGCCAAAATTAAACAAATAATTTTTGAATTCCTCGCTGACAAAATATGTTCCATTATCCCGTCACGAATTCTTCAGGCAAAGAAACATTTTTGAAAATATTATTTTCTAATGCATTAATTACATTACCTGAGGTGCATTTCCTGAGTGGCATTATCCAATTATATTTGGTGAAGTCATCTACTGCTATCAGGACGTATTGCATTCGATTGGAAGATGCAGGTAATGGCCCATAAATATCCATATATAACTTCTGCATTGGACGACTGCTCAGATGCTGTTCAAAGGTCCTTGGTCCCCTCCAGTCTAGTTCCTAATAGTTTGGGTTTCTAACTTAATTTTATCCCATTCCTCCTTGAAAGCGACCTTTCCACTCAGGTTCAAATAATTACTATTTACATCAAGACTTATTAACTGCCCGTAACTTTTTCCTTAAATCTATCACCTTAAGACTAGGAGACACTTCCACACCTCTTAACCTAATTTCATAGTCCCAATTCCTCCTTGGTTAACAAGTCCACCTTAAGTGCCATTTTAAAAGTTTAATATTAAACACTTTTATAATTTTCCAGTATCCAAGCCATTATTTAATTTACAACCACTAAGTTCAATTTTATTAAGGTTCACCAGAATAGAACTGAGTCACGCACTTATTTGTATACTGAATGTTAATATACAAAATTTTTTGTTTTTATTATGATGACCCTAAATAGTCTCGAACTCATAAGATTTAAGTAGATACTGGTGGAAATTAAAACTGCACCCTTTTAGAAATATTCAGGTTTATTAAATCAATTCAAATGTCAATTATTAACCTTGTATTCCACCAAAACAATGTTTTGAACAATAGGTTAAAATTACTACTTCCTTAGGCAAGGCACTTTCGATTTAATATTGGCTCACTGTCCTCTAAATACGTGAGTATAAAATATAAAAAAATAAAATAATAATCTTGAATAAATCTGAATGAAATAAATTAAATAGGCTTCTTCTCAAAACTAATAAAATAATAATAATAAACTTCTTTCAAATTAAATTCTCAAACAAAACTAAACAGTCTCAACAGGAAATTTTTCACAAGTTCCTACAGGATATGGTGCTGCACCTGCAGCTCTTAATTTTTACTACAATCCTTAGAATTTCAATTAAATGTTACGTTCGACTTTAATAAATTACTCCTTTACAATTCATAATATATATTATAGTCCTCACTCAACAGAATTTGATCGTTAAATTTCAAATTTTCAATTCCAATTTTAAATTAATTCACTTCTTAATTTTGCAAATTTCAAATTTAGAAAAATTTAATAATTCAGTCAAAGTACGTAGCTCTTTGGTCGTGAAGGTCTTGGAGTTCGGTATTAATATAATTTATACCGACGGATCCTACGCCCGACACTAGTTTTAAACTCGCACTAAAATGACTTTTACTCTCTCGCTTCTCAACTCGGAATGGTAGCAGAACGTGGTTTCTCGGCCTGCACCGACTACGCTCCTGTTCTTGCAGGTCTGTTTAAATCTCTCCCAACGCAGGTTGGCCACCTAACCAAGATAGAGTCCCACTGTAAACTATTGTTTAGCATTCACTGCCATCAAGTCAGGTCTAGACCAGATTCCAAGCGCGTTGTGCCTGCCGCTGGATTACAATATAAATTTACTTTTTTATTCCCTATCCATTTACAATTCTAAAATAAATTTTAAATTTATTAAATTTTTATTTTTATTTAAAGTATACCATGTAATTGGTATAATACTATTCTACATAATTTTGCGACCAAGTATATTCCATACTTTAAAACTCAGATCTTTACCAGCTCTGATATTCAAACACAACTACTTTCAAATAAATTATAAGTCCTCAAAACCATTGAAATATGTAGTGTTTAATAATTTCACTATACCTACGATTATCTAAATCACCTAAAATTTTAAGGTAAATATGACATTCCAGATTTGGATAATAATATTGACCATATGTTTAAGCTGATTGAGAAGCATAAAGACATTATTTATATATATATATATATATATATATATATATATATAAATTAAAACTTAAATACACATCAAAGAAAACAATAAAATGCAATACCTACGCTACACTGGTTGTCACTTAATTCATGCTTTATGTTCCAGTCCCGAAATTGTATCTCTCAGAAATAAAATTACTCTCAACAATATGGTTTCGAAAAATATGTAAGTAGGCTTTCACGAGCGCTAACTAATGGCTCGAAAATATGACAGAATATTTTCAGAACCAAAAATAATTATAAAAGTAGCTTTTCCTTTTTTTTGAAAGCTAACATAATCCTGTATTCTATTTTCTAAACTAACTAAAATCCTTGGTAGTATACTTACAAAAACCAGAAAATAATATTCATCCAATTACAAAAACTACTAGTTGAAAGAACTCAAAATTTCACGAACCTTTGACATTTCTTCAAAAGATTCTGAAAATCCTTTGACTCTAAATCCAATAGCACATGAAGAAAATATTTAAAACATGGTTTTCAATTTAATTTGATCTGTATTTAATCGAATTCCGAGCCACCGGTACATTTATTATAACTTCAAATGTAAACAACTCCTATTAATTAGTCTTAATATCAAGGCAGACAGACGGATTTAAAATTATTATAACGTATTATTGTTTGTACATACTGTAAGTAATCAGCTATGGGTTAGAACCTATTTTTAAAAATTATTCAATTGAATTCTCACCACTAATGTCCTACAGAAACCTGTTAGTGATTCATCCGTTACAGTTTCTATTTGAAGTTGGCTGGAATGTTTAAGTTAGTGTCAAGTAACAAAAATCTATGTCAGTCATAAGAAAAGGTCACTTTTTGGCAACGAACAGTGCAATATGCTTTAATATTATTGGTTTAAATTTGGATATTTTCAGTAATATAACTTTTTCGAGTTCTCACTATTGGTTAAAAAAATACTAACACCTTTTTTTAAGTATAATTATAGGATTTATTTGGGAAGCCATTTTTATTCCATTATTTAATTAATTATTCAGATTGAAGTGAAAATGTTCATTACAAGTTAGTGTTGGGTTTCCTTGATATAACTGTAACTTCAGCGATCACCTTAGAAGTAAGACAAATCTTTGTTTTATGTATCCTTTCTTAGGGTTTCGCGATGGCCAGTTAGTGATATTTAGTTTTTATGTATGAAGAGTAAATAATGTAATAATGTAAATAATGCTTGATAATTCTGATGCAATACTAAGTAACGATTTGAGTTGTGGAGATATACAGAACTCTGTTACAACATTCCAGTATTCCAATATACTATAGTACCATTTGCTGTACTTTATTAACTTATGTCTGTATTATTAAACTAAATAAAATCCCGTAGGACATAGTATTACTGCTCAGATAGAATATGATGCTACGTATAGCCTCAAAGTAGATGCAGATGGTCTAAAACATACATTGACTTACCATTCTTGTTTCACTCCTTTTTTATTTTAGGCCATATCATGAATAATATAAATAGCACGAAACCTTTTTTCTAATGTTAGCTCCATTTCTCTCTTAAAAATCTTAAAGATTAAATATTTAAGATTTCGTAAGAGACGTAAGAAAGGTTACAGTTCTTTAGCTGAAGCAAAGTTTATTTTTTTAGAAACTAGACACCAAAATAACACACTAAAATTGTATCAAGAACTGCCTACAGGCAATTACTTACGTATGCCAGGGGAACATTTTATATTATTGCTTGGACAATAATTAATTGTTTATAAATCGTTATTGTATTGAAGAGTCCTTAATATCTTAAATACTAATTATATACATGTGAAATAAATCACCAAATTAAGATAACTATCGATCAGTATATTAGTGTTTTTATAATTATCTAGATTTTTTAAATTGTTGTCTGTTTTTTATATAAATGTTAAAGAAAAGAAATAAATAAATCAATACCAAACACGAAATAAGTGTGTCTCACATAATTTCAAGTCAATTAGTTTGTAAACAATTCGTCAATTAGCAATAATGTTAAGTGTCTTAACATAACATCTTTCAAATCACTATTGAAGATCACTGTATTTTAGAAACAAATTTACAATTCAAATATGTATTTTAAGTTAAAACGTTCATAAATTCTCAAAACTCTATTACATTTAGCATTATTTATAAAGGCCGTGTTAAAAAACAACTAATATTTTGTAATATTTATAATTTCCCCCAAAAAAATATTACAAAAATCTTACATTTAAAAGAATACAGTATTACAAATTTTATGTTTGATTTATAACAGAAAATCATTCATAAAGTACGTAAAAAATTAAAATTATAAAAAGTTAACTAAAAGATTATGCTCAAATTAAAGTGACCGTTATTTAAAAAACATTTAAATAACTGTAACCAAACCATACATTATTACAACATTGAGAAATACTTGAGACTAAAAATACATTTACTAACAGAATTTAAATATATTTCGAAAGCATAACACGTACTTTTGTTTGCTTCCTGGAAATTAAAAGTTTTATATTTACTACTTCTTTAATAGTGACAAAATCTTAAATTGTAAAATTCTTTCCATCTCTGTAAATGTAAAATGTAAATAATTATTTTCCAAATATTGAAGAGAACTTACAAACTATATAACCTGAAAACTTGAATCATCATTTGATTTGTAAAATAGTCGCAGAGATCTTTAATCTCTCATATTCGTTATATTCACCGACTTATTCGGAATTGTGATGATATCAACATAAGCTGAAAACATTGTACCTGAACTAGATCGTAAAAGCTCAGATCTGGGTTTACATATTACGTATACCTTTTAATAATCTAACTACGTCATTAAAGACCAACTTCTTAGGCTCGGAGCCTGTGCTGTAAACATAATGCGTTAATAATCCTGTAATTTTCCTTGATGTCTAAATAAGCCAACCAAGTTGAATTCTTACTCCACCTGCATCAAATCACCTTCTTCATAAAAGTATTATATTTCTCTTACAAAAACAATAGACAATCTTCTAAATGAGCTCTGATAATGAGCAACAGTTTTGTAAGGAACTTTACTAAAAGGTCTACATTATGACTCAATGATGTCTTCACTAAACAATGACCTCACTACGTCAGTAATGACTTCGTTACCAACCTTTGTTCATTCATAGCTCCAACGTTTTCCACGGCAACATAACCGTGAAAAACGGTTACTTATACAATTTTTTAAATAAGCCATAGATTTTCTACTTTTTATTGGTGATTCTTTTGATCTATTTATTAAAATATGAAGATCTGAGTAAAATGGAACATCAGTTAATTTGATTTTGAATATTCAAACATGAATTAGCTCTTTTTATTGACATTTCTATAGCTAAAGGTTTTCATAATTTGTCTAATAATAATTACTTTTTACTTTATTATTGAAGATATATTTAAAACCAGAAGTTACCTGCAGCTTTGAACGCAATTTTTAAAATCGAAAGGTTTAGTCTTTTTAGTCAAAGTATATGGTGTAATAACATGAGACCCTATTATTTTTTTCTAACAGGAGGTACAGAACCGTGTCCATGGTTACAAGAGTTATTAATAGTTAATACAATGTTTATTGGGTCTTATTTTACGATCTGCTTGCATGCATACGTAACTCTAATAGATGACGTTTCTAACCCCACTGTTGAGTTCGTACGTCCTAATGCCTCGATAAAGAACATATATACACACAAAGGTTACAGAAACCTACTTCAGTCAACATCTTCAAATTTCGGTAATTTAGAATCACTAAGTTATTTTTAGTGACATTTTTGAGTCACTTTAGTGTCCCAAAAATGAATGAATTATATAACAAAAGAAATCAACTTCGATTAAAAAGTTATAACGTTTATATCAACATACAAGTATTTAAAACCTTTAG
Organism: Homalodisca vitripennis; assembly: GCF_021130785.1. NCBI lineage: Eukaryota > Metazoa > Arthropoda > Insecta > Hemiptera > Cicadellidae > Homalodisca > Homalodisca vitripennis. The sequence goes on along the minus strand of NC_060214.1, from coordinate 50,131,771 downwards.
GGTCTAAGATATTTTCGGTGGCTTAAGTTGTTTGCTGGTGTTGTTAACCAGATCATGAATGATATTTACAGTTACTCGCGTCTTCGGAAGCAATATTATACGCTTAGTACATGTATGAGAACTTTTGGTCACAGTCAATTACACTTTCGACGTAAATATTGGTTTTGCTATGTTGCCACAATGAAGAAAATCTGTTGGAAATGTATATTTATGGACAATGCAATTTACTTCGGTATTATCATTTTTCGTTCATTTCGCATTGTTTCCTTACCAAGAAATAAAAAACTTTGTTGTCTTTTGGTATAAGTAGGCCTCTCAGACCAGTGTATTCATATATAGCGTACTTCTGTCAAAATAAAACAAAGTTGTGCTTCATTACATTCTTTAAATGGTTTATCTCTGTTTATCTTAGATTGTAGATGGAATGTCTTTTTATGAATTTTCGCTAAAATTGTACAGTTAAAAATATATTTCCTAAACCTTGAAAGATTCTTATCTGATTATTTTCTTACTCAGTACTCAACAAATGAAGCATAAAAGGTTGAAATAGCAACTGTTGTTACTATTAAACTTGATCTACTATGCTTTTAGACCATAAATATAAATAGTGAGGAAAAGAATAATGGGCAAACCAATTTAACCTATAGTTGTGCTGTTATGAAACAATGTTTACACAGAACAGTTGATTTAACCTCTTTTTGTGTTATAGTTCAATTAATATTTCACAATTTTAGACATTCCTTCACTGTGATTTTCACTACTTTAGTATTCAGAGGGTCATAAACTGAAGGGATTTCAAAATAAGAATAGTTCTATTATCCATACAAGGGGCTCTAGGAATGCCTATTTAACATTTCATTATAATATGTTTAATAGTTTACGCGTAAAACAAACAAACAGGCACTTTCGCATTAATATTATTATTAGGCTTAGGATGTTTCAGCTAAGAATGTTATGTGGGTAACTGTATGTCACTTAGTGAGATCATGTCGTAAAATGTGAGCTTCATTTACAAGTTTAGTTCTGATCCAGTTAATACGGTTATGTGTTTCAAACTGGAAATGGTTTAATGTTTCCACCGAGAGACGGAGTTATGCAAATAAAGATCTTAAAATTGTATGAGTCTGGTGCGGTCCATAGTCAATAAAACTCTTTAAAGTTGCAATACTTCTTCAGTTTTACTTCTGCAATGCTAAAAAATTAACAGGAACAATGATTATTTACTAAGAATACCATTGGAAAGAGTAGATAAGATAATGCAGATAAGCCGATAGGATGATTGTGAAATAGATGGATAAAAGACGTAGGTAGATAACTTACATTGATTAAGCAGAAGATTAAATATTAACTAGTCAAAGCATTTTTTTTTTAAATTTATCCTTGTATAAGTATACGTTTTATAAAAAATATTTGTTTATTTAGATATACCATATATCTAGTTGAAAAAGAGCATGAAAAATATAGTATAGTATAAAAAAGAGACTTTTTCTTATATGTATAAGTGTTTGGAGTCTAAAAACTTATCTGAAATTTCATAAAGCTCTTTTAGGAATTATTGGGTTCATAAAACAATATATGACTAATGACAAATGAACCCTGTACAATTGTCAAGGTTTTAATCGTACAAATGTTTGAACTTGTAATTGTAATGTGAATTTTGTCAATGAATAGTCCCTTATTGTGTACACAGAACAGAAGAGAGTAGAAATAGTTACGTTTTCTCATAGTAATACATGCAGGATGATTCTAAAATGAATTGCCAAAGGCAATAATTTCAGTATTTTATATAATTATTTCAGCGTGAGTTATGATGTCCGGAATTTTCCTGGCCTAATTTAAAAAATAAATGTAATTATTGTTCATACTAAGTAGTTTTCACGACAAAATTTTTAAAAAATACTTACTTTGATTTTAACTAAAAACTCATCCAACAATGTAATGTCACATGTGAAAATATCAGACGTCTGTACTTAGGTAAGTCTCATTGAGTGATAAGGAGCATCTTTGAACTCGATGTTTCCTATAGATAATTAAAGCTTTATTCAAAACTTAAAGTCTTGAAGTCACAAGTGTGTAACAAGATAGACGTTTGGAAATTACATTATTCTACCCTCTCGAGTGATAGGCCTCGATAATGCACAGATAATAACATATCTCATTTTACTAATGTTTATTTGTTTACTTTGAGCAAAGTCAAAGAAGTTATTGTAAGTCATAAAGAATCTGATAAGATTAAATAGTTTTGTATAACACTTAGGTTGATAATTTTGGTTGTAAATAATAGTTTTAGATGTATACTTTAGAGACAACGTAGAGGCATTGCAGTTTTTCTAGTGTGTTGTGAAAGTTAAAACTTAATGTACTTAGAATAAATAAGGATTACAAGAATGCCATATCGTTATTTATTCAAAGCTGTTCTAAAGAAATCTTTAACCCACGTCAACAATTCCAACGAGGTTATACATGTCAAACCGCTCATCCTTCCGCAAGGCGTCTGAAAGAAGCTATTTGTATATTGTTGGGAATATATTAAACTAGAATTGGTTGGCATGGATTAAAAAAACTAATAAACATAGGAATAATTAATTAAAATAATATTATGTTGTTATATATACTTTATGGTTGAGTTTGATTTTAGATAATTATTTATAACCTGCATAACTAGTACAATCGTACATAAGTGTAAAGTAGAAAACCTAAATTCCCTGGACACGTAAAGATACTCCATATCGCGAGCTAAACAGTTTTAATATAATTATCAACATTTAAAAACTTCCTTACCTTAGTCTTTCATTATAATATATTTATATATAATTTTATATAGTTATTTAACACCGATGTTAGAATATTGAATTAAAAGGTGGAAACTTGATCGGTGTAGATGAAAATAGTTTATATCGTAATAAAGGTATATCGTATTTCACAGTTAGTGGAATACAGATGAAAATAAGATTAGTCTCCACAAGAATACATTTTTAAGTTTATTACGTATAAAATGGAATTCTAAAAATCTTGTGTGTGTTTCATTGATCTTGTAAACAATTGATCTTGGCAAACTCAGTATGCCATATTTTTATTTAAATGTTACCTAACTCTAAGTAAATGTTCAACACGTGTTTATAAATATTTACAATATTTACTTCTTTTTACGTGATCTGTTACACAAAGTCTAGGATTGCGAATATACATTTAATTTTACTGGTTTTACATGTATATAGTATCAAAATAATATAGAGATACATTCGGTATTAAGAAATAAGTATATACTAAGAAACTTATACGTATTAAAACTAGGAATTATGGTCAGTGAAATATAAGGAATAAAACTTCCAGTACGCTACTTTAGTCATTCGACTGTGTGTTATCTGGTTTTACGTTATTAAGAATTTAAAACTGCCTTTTGAAATTATAACATTGTCTGTCTGTCCGTCCATATGATGACTTTTGATACAAAGATCCTGAGGATATAAAAAACATATTTCTGTTGGTTCAAGAAAGAATTGTCTTTATTTTGGTACAAAGGACCGAAATAAAAAATATTTTATAACATATATACAATTTCAACACATAAACAAGAGCAATAGTGGGAATGATTGGTTCAATATGACTGGTAAATTCACCTCCCACTTAGGGCAGCGTCTAAATTTTTCCTGAAGATTTCAGACGCTGCAGTAAGTGCAAGACAAAATAGAGACGAACATAAAATTCTATATCTACGTTAGTCTTATTATTTAATACGATGGCAATACAAAATTATACAATAAACGAAATTCTTTAATAACATGAGTTACAATCATTAAATCTAGTTTTTAATGTGACAATAAAAATGTTTAGTGAAGTTACTTTGTTGGAGTTGGAAACTTTACTTACGCTCTACCGGACTCTTCAATACTCCGTTGTAATTTAGGGGAGTATTTTATAGAAACATATCTCAGAATCCCGGAAATGTTTAATTTCAGTAAAACATAAATTGGAATGCATTAATAACACGTGAATAAGAAAATAGTGCAGGATGTGGCTTGATATCTAAAATAAATTCGCCTTTCTGAAACTAAATAAATGAGGCCTATTTTTTTATAATCCAGAATATATAAGATTCAATTTTTACTGTGGAAAATATTTTATATAGTTTTTAATGACTTATGGTTTCTTTGAATCGTATAGAATTAAAATATCTTAATAGATGCATTGAAAATTAACAGAGAATTTACCTTTAAATTAAAGGAGCATTTAATTTAAACATTCAATATTAATGACCTTTATTTTTTGTGAATCTTTTTAATACGAGAAAAAAAAACATTATTTGATAAATATTTTGAAGAACTGATGAAAACGAGTGTAATGCTGAGTTATAATCTTCATAATACCTCGAAAGTTGTACAATTTCCTTTGTGCCAGTGGGTCTGAATATAAGAATTCAGCGTTTTAAATGAATTTGTAAATGAATGAGATGGGTAAAACTATTCTCCTCATAATTCCGTCATTTAAACTACTATTACTCACTTATTTATCACTAGAAATATAGCACATTGTCAGATGTAAAACTTATACTGTAAATTGTATGTCATTGAAAAAGGTATCAAGTTTGGAAAGTGTTTCAGAAGAGTCAAAATACATTATTTTATCGATGATAAGTTCGTGGATAATGGAAGTGTTAGAATCAACCACATATCCTTTACATTAATAATTCTACATTGTCTAATCGGTCATTGTAATAAAAGGTGAAGTTACCCCAGCCTTGATATTAAAATGCTATGAAAAATTACGTTTCAAGAAAGTGAAAAGAGTATAGGGTGCTCTGTTATATATATATATATATATATATATATATATATATATATATATATATATATATATATATGTATTAAATTAAATGTATTCACAGACTGATGAATAGCCTTGAAGGTTTATAAGTTAATGACAGTTAACTTGATAGATATTAATATATCTAGTAAGCATTGAAGCCTGGAGGGTCCACTTATGGCTGGTAATACCTACAAATTGAACATTAACTGGATGTAGCAAAAACTGTTGTGCATCTTCTGCAAAACCTAGAAGATTTCTAGGCGTGGAAAACCAAAAACGGAGATTTTGACATATATAAGGTAAGGTAATAATGCGTAGATTAGTTTATTGCAGTTTTATTGTTGAAGTGTGTGAAGTTCTCTTGCTAGCCTTCACACGAAGGAGTTCTGTCCTTGTACGCTTTGACAGAAAGAGGCTGAAACAGAGTTAGCCTTCCTCTCTTCAGATGAGTGAGATATACTACCCTATCCCTGTTACATGTTTTACTCTGGATCCAGTTATAATACAGACTTGTTTTTTTCAATAAATTTTAACGAAGCACATTTTTATTTTAGACTAAAATGTTATCGATATATCTTGATAGTTGTACACATCCACACGTACATACTGAATTCATTTGATTATGTGTTCTAGTAACAGTATTAATGCACTTTAAATTAAATAATTTCAAATCAGATATTTGTTATTGTTTGAAAACTGGACCCAATATTAAATTAATAGGTTCAAATCTATCGTTGGCCAGAAAAGTGTGTGGAAAAAGTGCAGGAGGACAAGGCTTTCTATTTGCAGTAAATCAGTTTATCATTAGTAACCTTTTTTAAAATTTTATTTATTGCAAGTTCTTTGTACCCAACGACGATTCCTCGTAGTAGTTTATAAATAACAAAAGTAATTTTTTTACAGCAGTTTTATCTATTTCCGAAATTTATAAAGTAGTTAAATAGACACATTATTTAAGGGTTTATTAGTTTATGTGATTTTCAAACATTACGTGCTAAAGATATTCAATAATTTAGAAGGCAATTATTTGATTTTTAACCAGATCGCTAAGAGTTTACAATAGCAATTCATATTTGTAATTTCTTAATCAACTAAACACGCGTGAAATTAGCACCAACTGTAGGCCTACAAATTATTAGTGAATATAAGGCAGTAGCAAGATGTTTTATTTTTGATATTTATTTGATTAACATAGTGGTAACATTTGATTATCAGAATTAAACCAATTAATATTCTTAGAGAAATATTTCTAATCAATAATAGGACAGTTTTCCATTACTGCGCAAACTTCTGTTCTAACAGACTCTTAGAAGCAATAACCGCCTACCATCACATTCATCAAACTCATTAATTAGTTTTGAAATTTTCAAGTCAACAAAATTAGATTGTTACAGATTTTACAAAACTGCTAAAAACATGTTGCGGTACATACTAATTCTCTATAAAATATATCGTGTATTTGTCTTGCGATTGTGTTTTAAACAAACCACAAGTCCATTACTCAAGGGGAAGACTATTTCATTTCAGTCTATCTGACAGTTGTCTGTGTCGTAGGGTTAAGAGACACTGATTGTCTGATCATTAGCAAAGCTTATCTCTGAAAAGCCTGAAAAATGTACTTTCGTCTGACTGTTTGTCAACTCGATCATGGAAAGCTAGTACACCATAGAAATTCTAAATGAAAGTTCATTTCCATATAATTTCAGTAAGTGCATGTCTCTCAAATTCAGAAAACATTTTTGTAGTGTATTTAGTGTGATAAATACTAAGTTGGTAATGTACCCATATCAATATTTAATGTCTGCACAAGTTATGTTGGCAGTATGTATTGTCAGGTGCATCGATGTATCATACGATGTAGTCTGATTTAATCCATACGAATAAAGAATGCTCATAGGCTGCTCTCCTGTGACGTCACATCACGCCACTACCCTACAATTAACTGTCCAAGCTAGCTAGCCAGGAGTCCACCACCAGACACCGTTACGTATGTAAACCTCCGTGTCCCGTCCGTCCGTTTATGAGCGGTCTTAGAGCAATGGTACTCTAAAATGTAACGTCTTATTATTTATCCCAACCCATATAGTGTACAGTGACGACCCGCATATCTTAAAATTTTAATTGACTTAATTAATTTTCAACGCATAAACCAATATATAAAACTTTCATTGTTATCGAAAGGCTTTACTCGTATTTTTGTAAAGCCTTTCGATAGCAATAAAAGTTTTAAATATTGGTTTATGTGTTTAAATGTAATTAAGTTAACAGTAGCAAATAAGCTCGATTCTCAAAAGTTTTAACTTGGGCTAAGGAATTTAATTTAATTTGGGCGCAATCCTATCTTGTTGTATAAAGTTACACTGTGTTTTATATAACATTTATATAATATGGTAAAATTAATAAATCCCTAAACTAACTGAGCATAATTATATGAAATTTAAACATGTAACATTGCATACTAATATATACTAATGAAATGAGCTGTAGACAAAGTTTATTGCCATTTCAGTGAAGCTTGTAAGATGAACCGTAGTGTAGCGCAATCCTATCATGTTATATAAAGTTACACTGTGTTCTACATAACACTCTTGATTGCTAAGAAGTAACAGATGTTGTCATATAATAATTTCTTCATATTAACACGAAATGCACAGTAAAACATTAACGCATGCAGCTCAAAACAAAAGGTTTGCTTTTGAATGTTTTGACGCTATCCTTGATGATGACACAGTTTATAATGACACTGTTTGTGTATAATTTCACTTAAAATAAGTAAAGCTATTAAATTGTGGGCTTAAGTCATGTGAGGTGGCTTTTATAGTTTGTTTTGATCTCATTCGATTGTATACATCATTGAGTGTTATGTTAACATCGATAATATTCTATATTGTTAGATAACAGTATCCGTTAATGAAACGAAACGAAATTGTTTTCTCAACTTTTGAGTTTTCACTATTGAACTCAATATGAATTTGTTTATAAAGCAAACAACGACGAATCGAAGTAATAAATAAACATTTACTTGTTACATAGTATTCGTAAAAACATATTTGTTACTTGTATATTTAGAATTAACTGCACAACTACAGTAACTGTGTTATGTGGTACAATTGCGTAGTAATTTCATGGATCTGCTCTGGAAATTACTAAGAATTTAAACATATTTTCACAGAGTGCTACAGCGTGTTACACGGTGTTACAGACAACTAAATTGTACAAATGTGACTGGTATCCACATATGGAACGTCTTAATTCCTTAAAATGTACAGTATAGTAAGCTATTCTAAAAGTTTTTTCCTAAAAATTACAATTTAAAAAATTTTCTAATTTTTAAAAGTACCGTATATAAGTTACAAACAGTGTAATGGTCCTCTTAAATATACCGAATAGGGTATTACGAAAATATAGAAGGAAATTATTAATGACATTGAATATTACAAGTGCCATATAATTATGATGAAATACACAAATTTAATTTGACTATTATACTTGTTTAAACTATTACTATAAAAAAGTTGGTAACTATGTTTTAAAGCACATAAAAGTTCAGTGTATAGGTACGTGGTAAATAATGGAGACACATAATGATTCCCATTAAGATGGGTTGATCGTTAGTGTTCGGATTTTTAATGTGTTTTTTATGGCCGGAAATAAATGTATTTTCTTTCTTTCTTCGTAACTTGTTTGATGCTTGTGAGGTATTCTATATGCAAGTACAAACTTGTAATACTGCTATTAATGATGACTGACTCTTATGAGTACATTGATGAAGTTTGGAACAACAATACTTCACTCCAAAAATTTGTTATTGTACTTTTAATACTATGAAGATAGCACTTATGTAATTATAAAAACCGATTTAGAACATTTCTTTCAGAAAATTAAATATGATTTTAAATATCTTAATTGAAACTTACAAAATTATATTGAACTAAAGCTTATCCACAGTTTCACTTGGTAGTTTATGTGACATTTTATGTAATTCCAGTAGTTGCTTCTGAAACTTCTTGTTCCATGTCACATTCCGGAACAGATCCGGACGTACTCAGAAAAGACAACTTCTCTTGACGAGTGACTTCCCTCATTGTACTCTCATATTGTCCTACTGATCCTACTCTCACAATGCATCCTTTAAAATTTTCAGAAGTTGCAAACCCCAAGTAGACATCGTTTCTTAAAAATAAGTTTACAAAATAATTTATCGATTCATTTTATTTATTTGCTCTACACGACATTGTTTGGTCCGGGATGGATAAATGTTTTTTTTTCTTGAACTGAAAACTGTTTTGTCCTCCGGACAGGATCTTTAGTTTTAAATTTTTTTAAATCTCTCACGTAAAACTATGTAATCCTTCGTGCCGGATGAGAGAAAAATAGTCTTAATAATGTATATAAATTATAATGTCATCAGGATTAATCTTTTTATGAAATCCCTTACAATAATTTTATGTTAATAGGTAATTTATTAGTCTCCATTGCATTGGGCAGTAATAAACTAAAACCCTGTTGGCTTACCGATAGCAAGAGCTGCAGAAATAAAAATAATAGAAAATTCATCTTTTTATTATATTATAAACAAGAAAAATAAAGTTATCCATAATCTTATAAGGTAAAACATTGCATGCCTTGACTGTGTACCATATTATAATGATCATATTTTATAGCGTGTGATAACATGGTACAGTGAGTTCATCTGCGCTTTTGTAATTTATCACTGTACTTCCATCAAAATCGCTGTGTGTGTGTTTAAATACATTACATCTCTTTATTTATGTATATTGTATGTATATTTAAATATATATATTACAATGTATCTTTTATATATATATATATTATATATATATATATATATATATATATATATATATATATATATATATAAAGAGAAATATCAAGTTCACAATCGCAAAATAAACAGGATATTTTATTTCTTCACAGTATAAGTGTTATCTAGCTACATAGCTACAGTTTCCGCTATATGGAACACGTACAGCCCGAGAATGTTATATATATAATATATAACATTTAAGACAAATGTAATTTTAAAAACACATAGAAAATACAATGTATCAATTCTCGTTTGTATTTTGCAAGTGAACATAAACATACTCATATGATGTACTCGTTCTTTTGATTCTGAGGACTTGCCAATTCAATTTTACTGCTGAAAGGGCATAGAAACAGTTGAAACCTGTCGAGATTCTTCCTTAAACAATTAATGTATTTTGATAGAAACAAAAAACGATCAATTACTAAGGTAATTTTATCACATACACGAAGTAAACCAACATAAGTGTGTTGCAATAATGCCCTTATTGTTAAATAATATTCGTCATAAACAGGGGTGAATTAAAATTTAAATACTGAATTTCAATGCAGAATTTAAGGGTTTCACGAAATGATCATTCATATGAACTAAATATATTCTATTTAGTACAATTAGATCTAAATATTTTCAACTCTCAGAGGTTGACATGAAGCACATGTATACTATAGATTTGCCATCATTTCAACGCAAAATTTAAGGGTTTCACGAAATGATCATTCATATGAACTAAATATATTCCATTTAGTACAATTAGATGTAAGTATTTTCCACTCTCAGAGGTCGACTTAAGGCACAAATGTATACTATAGATTTGCCATAATTTTGAGTGATAGGCGCACATCCAAAATCAAGAGAAAATATTTATAATTTTATATAATTTCGAGTTACGTGGTCTAAAAATCGAATACTATTGCAGTTAGTACTTAAACGGCAACAGTGCAAAATTTTAATCCAATTCCAAATAATTTATGTTACACATGAGTTCCATTTTCGATATTACTTTGGCTAAGACACATATTTTGCAAGGTTAAGACAGAATTATGCAGATAACGCCTTCAGACATGAAGTGAAGACAACGGTATTATTAAAGGGCCTAGAAAGATGTTAAAAGAGGTCTTCATGAGATTAAAACTCATTCGGAGTACAAAAATAATATTAGTATAACGATACAATGCAATGTGTGAGTTAGAACAAAGACGGACGGAACCTCTTAATGTTTGACAGTAAAGTTCAAAAAGCTTTTAATTTGAGCAAGAAGAACCCACATACAAAATGTGAGGTTTTAGGACCCTTTTCAATTGTTATCGCACAGACGGACTGACAGGCAGGCGGACTAGTCTTTATCTTTTTGAACCATAATTCACTAACGTTCTTCCTAGGACGGATAGGAACCCGTGTCCCACATTCCAAGAAAAGACCGATTTTCTGTTCTATAAAGAAGTATGATAGAATAGATAGGCCTACGGACAAAATTACCGACGGACTGTCTTTAGCCTTTTAACCTCGAATTCAAAAATGTTCTCTTCTGGACTAATTGGAACTGTACCTGGATCTACAAAACCTGTAAAGTGATAGTTATTGCATATAAGGATGGAATACTACACTCTGCTGAAGAAGGCCCTGTCCGACTCGTAATAAGTATAAACATTATATTTAAAATGTATTTATTACTTTTATTCCAGCACGAGTAATTCTTATGTGCAACAAACTAGCAATATCACACAGCGAAACATCCCATATTGTTGCGAAAATACCTGAATTCCCGGAATTCCAAAGATAAACATGTAGCCAACCGCAAAGAGATTTATTTCCCTTCCCTCCCACAACCAGGAAAATTGTGAAAATGCATTCCCCGCGAGACTATTTGCATCGGTTTTGAGACTAGGATACAATAAGATAGTAAATAAAATGTGTAGTAATTTACAAAATATTATTCACTTAGAGCTATACAGCTTGTAACGTTATGTCATGTTATGATATATAACTCAGACGATTTAAATTATTTCAGTAATACATACCTCTTTAAAATTGTGTTACAAGTTTCTTTAGGATTAACAATTCATATGATTTACTCTTTATTTACAAATTAAAATTTAAACTGCTCAGTAAGATGAGAATAAATGCATAGTTTTTCGTTTTTAATTCAGTAAAGCGAGATTATTTAAAAACAAGTATAAGCTAATCACTAATGTAATACTGTGAATACAGGTGTGGTGAAATCCTTGGTAATATCTGAACTTATTTGAAAGAAAAATTAGTAGTTTTACAATTCTAATTAAACTCTCAGTTATGACTAAATTATGGGTCTTTAACTGTACTATCAAACTATGTGCTTTGTATTACTTCCCATGTTACAGCGTTTTCATCGACCTCCCCTCCCTTGACTACCCCCTTTACCGCTAACCTTCAGTAGTTTCTGCAGGAGATATTTCTGTTTGGTTTTCTTATCTGTGTAATGGTTTTTGATCGGAATACGATTAAATTTATCAGTATTATTAATATTATCTTCATTAGAAATAAATAATAGCCCTTTTAATGGTAAAACTATTATTACATTTGATTGTGAACAGTTTACTATTCCTTAGCCCAATATACCTTGGGAGGCAAGTAGAGAAATATTTATTTTCTGGCGTCTTTATAGCCATGCCAGTGTTTCACCTTTGCCAAGCAAGTTATTGTGAATATTTAGTGATTTTAATACATAAATAATCTAAATTTAAAATTTAAAATAGATTATAAAACCAAGATAAAGGCATATACATATACGGTTGAGAAACTAAATATTACAAAACTTCTCATGGGTATCGGGAAATAAAAGTATCATTACTTTTATAAAAACTGTTATGATTGAGTCGCATTCTATTTTATTTGCCATTGAGAGAAAAATCATATAAAGGATAGTTTAATATTGCTTGCTGACTTTATATAAAATGTAAAATCTATGACATAAATTAACACTTTATTAAGCGTCACTTTTAACTAAAATGATAAAGCAAATCCAAATAAATGTGGTAGTATTGAGTAGCAAAAGAACATGATTTAAACTTCTATCACATAATGGGGCCGAATTTTTAAAGGATATTGAAATTAGGGAATATATTATACTACTTAAAAGTTTATTACATGATAAAGGTACAATGTACAAGTATGTGGAGTGTAAAAATTTGCTTTTAAGTAACTTTTTATTAGCTAAAATTTGAATATATGTTTGATACTATTTGTTATTATACATGTTGAATTTATGGTGTAAAGATATAATTAGAAAATCCAACTTGTCATTACGAATGCGAATACTTTTCGTGCATTTTTATTATCTGTAAAAAACCTTAAGTTTCCGTATTAATTATATTTTTATTAAAGAAAAAAGGAAAAATAAAGATGTTTAATAAGAAGATTATATTTATAACTTAATAAAATTAATAAAACTAGGGTCAATTATGTTTTCTAAAAAAAAAGATTTTATTCGATATGATAAAGTATAGTAATGTGTATAACAAACGCAACGTGTTGAATTGTATCTAAAGACATTTGAAAAACTTTTCAGATGATGTAGTTTGTTAGCATTCATTTTTTCATTTAGATGTGGACGATATCTTTATCCGGAACAAGCTGGGGCTGTGCTAGTCTGGATTAATTTTTACGTCGGCGGAGATTAAACTGAGGAGATAAACTTGTTCATTACTTCTTTTCTTGGTTCTGCTTTTAATGAATAGAAGAGTTTCCTGTAGACATTTCAATAGAATTCATGGTTATAAATACAAGAGCTCTATGACGGAATACTACAAGGTCGGCATTCGCAAGGGACAGCGGAATTAATTGTGCATATATAATCATAAAATGTACCTTAAATTCTAATTTTAGTTTTTTAAAACTTTACTTTTTCTGAAGGTTTAGAAAGCATCCACTGCTAAATATGATATCATTTTCCTAAATATAACAGAACAATTAATATCACAAACCATAAAAAGTGTAAAATTGCAAAAAACCAATGAGATTGTATTCAATAGAATAAATAGTTTCCAAATAAATAATAATTAAGGATTATCATCATATATTTATTTCCATTAGGTTTAAAATTGCTTTAGAGTTAGGGCGTAGGAGTATGGTAATCGGTTTCATTTTGATAAGCGAGCCACCAGCTTTTTATGTAGTTTTAATTATAAAAATATACTCTACTAAAAAGTGTCTACTCATATAGCATCGATGATGTATCCTGCTATTTTCTGGAACTTTCACCTACAGATTTCGAAACCCTAACAGTCACGCACTTCAGTCATTTTGTCTTAATGTAGATATGATTACATTTAGACATTTATTCTAAATTTCCTCCTGTTTGAATTCTGTAAATTGATAACGCGATTAGCATTCAAAACGATTTAAACTGACATTAAAGTAGTTAATAGTATATAAATAATGTATATATTACTATAATAGATTGTGAAGATTTAGATAAAGCAGATTTATAAAAATCTAAAGCAGATGAAATTAGCATATATGCAACTAGCATATATTTCGGCTATAAAAATATGCTTCTAAGACTTATGTAATAGTTTGAAATTGGATTTAGAGCGTGTAAAACAATTACTACACTCAAAGAGAATCACTTTTAATTTACATTTTATTAGTTGCGATCAGAATATTATTTCTCCATGGTATTTTATGATGCCATACACCATAGAAATAATATTTTTGAATACTATTTTGCAGAAATATATTACAAGCGAATTTTATGGAATCAATCGTTGTGTAGTGGTCATTAGGCGCCGTGTAAAAAATGCATGAAAAATGTCATAGATCAACTCAGTAAAATCAAATTTTCAGTTGTAATTAAATGAACTTAAATTTTGCAATATCATTTGCATCCTAACAAAACTGTTCAAAATATACCATAAGGGGTTATGGGATTGTCTAAATAAATGTGAAATTATGTGACTTTGAAAACGATAATAAACTTGCACCCAAGTTCAAGGTGGAAGATTTAAATAAATATCATGGTGAAATGGGATATAGGAATAACTTCGGTGATTCTGTTATGCATTACTAGTAGGTATAAATGTAATGTATTTAATAGCATTACTTTGAATACTGTCACATAAAAATGAATAAAAGAGCCATGAATGAGATCAAATAAAAATCTGGTGGCAGTGACGGTATACCGATCCAAATAATTAAATGCATGAGTTATTTTAAAATAAGAGTCATTAAACATCTTAGAAACGGGCCTTTAAAAATGGTGGCCTCTCAAATCCGTGGAAAATATGTTGATTCTTGAAAATGACTACACCAGTTTCTTTACAGATTATTATCCAGTTCGCTTCCAGATTTGCAATGCTCATTTATATGCAAGGTAGAGCCTAGTTCAATACGTGTATGAAATATTTCTAATATACTGCAATAATATATCATATTAATATGTAATATAGCAAATATAGTAATGTTCGCTCATATCTTGATAATTCAAAAATAAATATTTAAAACCTTGTAATGTATGATAACGTTGCGTATTGCTAGATTCGGTATTTCAGTTTATTCTTTATTGACACATAATTAGGAAAGCAAATTAATTGAGAGCTGGATGTGGATGAGAGTGGATGCTTTTACTGTCTGTACACGCTGAGGTGTCCAATCAGGAATTACATATATTTACTCCATTCAACATACCTGAATAAATTCTGGGTACATATAAGTCATCATATTTTTTGTTAATGCTCAAATTCCCCAAATAATTATCGTAGTGGAACTCCTTATCAAATACCTGTGGGTGGACAACTACATTTCACACCTGCATTTCATATTCAGGAAAATCCAAAGTCAAAAGTTTACAAACCTCGATGAAGTCCGCTTCCTTGGACTTAAAGAATACTAAATCGGTTATAGTAACACACTGATGCTTCGCTATTGCATTAAAAGTTATGATAGATACTCAGTTCAATGGCGGAAACTTTGGCCAATGTAGGCCGGCTTGTAACGGAAGTATATGGCAAGCAAACTGACCTTCTCCTAATCACAGTGGTAAGACAGCTGTTATTTAACCAACAGGTCACGTGTTACACTTCCGGGGAGATTTTCCCATTTAAACGAAACTATATTAAATCAATTACGTTTACCATGAATGTGCTTTACAACTATTTGTAACTCCGCAAAAATAAACATTTTACTTGTACATAATAAATGTCCATTCAGTGCAGATAAACAATAAGTGACAAACATCTATAACACCAATTTTTCTAACATAAAATATTAACATATCATACAAAGAAAAATGTACAGTTGTACATTTCATTTTATGTAGCAAATTAGTATGTGCACTAAAACTTCGTCCTTACAAAATTTCTTAAGGGTACTACAATTTTGTGTTTAATTAATTAGCTTTGGGAAAGCATTGTATATTCTTAATCCAGAGTAAAATGGTCCCCTGTTAAAATAGACTTAGACGATACCATAAGACGATTAGCATAAAAAATACGCCACTGTCATAGACAGACCACAAACGGATCAGTATTTTGATAGCTACACACTATACATCTTAAAGGCTTAGCTAAGCCTCTCTTAGAGACATTTAGGGAGCGAGTGGCGTTCGTGCGTTTCAGTCAGTAAAGGTGGTCGATTCCTGTATAATCAGACATTGAGGTTTACTTTACTCGAAAGTAAGACATATACCTGTATGTTAATATTATCTTATTCTGGTCATGTATGTGACTTGTTGTTTTACAGCAAAAGAGTCTTAATAGGTTTGGGTCTTACTTTGGATCTAAAGTGCCTAAGGGAAATTGCCCTAGGAATCTTAGAAGCAGCCAATATCGAGATGGACCAATTCATTACTAGACTTCGGGGATCAGAAGCTCGTCCTTTCTCACGTAATACTTTAGTGAATTGAACGAATTCATAATTATTTGTTATAATAATCCATCCTCTCATTTATTTTGCTTTCTTATTTAAGCTAATTTCCATTTACACTGCTTGCAAAATAAATCATGATTTTCTTATCTTTCCGTTGCAAAGATACACAACTTCCTTAGTGCCTACTACCGTAGTGCTTAGGATAGATAGAATCACAAGTGACCGATAAAAATTCGTATTAATAATTGTTTAAAATTATATCATCCCGGAATATTCTAGATATTTAAGCACCCCCGGGCTTGATAATGTTTATGATGTGAGTTTTATTCCAATTTGCACTAACCGTAAATCATCGTTTATATTAAATACCGACTTCTACAATCATCATATTGAAATATAAAAGACGAATTAAGTCAACATTTGCACATGTGAGGCGATATTGACTTTGTGCTCATTGTTGGTTCACTATGAGGTGGAATAACCGTGTTATGTTTGATCTCAATATTAACAGTTTGGTTATTTTGTTTTGGAATATCCTTAATATTGTTTAATTTAAATATTAAAGTCTACTGTTTTTAAGATTTTTATTAAAGGTACTGGATTAGAATAAAGTCTTACGGATAACACGAGGTTTCTTAGAAACATTAGGAATTTTTAGCTTGGATCATTACAAAATTAAATCGCGTTTCCCAATGTAATTTATGCATCTATGCATGTAAATGTACTAAAAACGAGAATGAACAGTTTAGAATATTACTCGATTTTACCTAGCAAGCTACATTTTATTGTGTTGGCAGTGTTACATTATCATCTCGAATGTAGAGGTCTAGAGAAAATAAAGGATGTAATTACGTTATCATAATAACCTGAAGTTTTACTAAGTCGTGTCCCTTCCCTTAATTTATGGTGCTCTATATCCTTTGACTTTATCTAACATTGTACATTTAACCGTGTGTATTGCTGTCAAATCGTGTTCATGTAATTATTGAAATACTAATTTAGAACGTTATAATTTACTACATATTTATTTATGAGTCATTGTCTTAAACAAAAGACATGACTGGCAGGCCTGGATTGTTTGATTTTGAACGGAATGTTTAGTTTCATTTAGAGTTAAGTCCTGAATAGGTAATTATATTTAAGTTTTAAAGATATTCGACAGGATCGAAGGAACAGCATCACACACAATCTTCACATGCCATAGCTCATATGAAAATATATACTAAAACCCTTATTATTCTTCACCTAAAAATGAGACAGTTCAAAGTTAGCTGGAACATGGCCTTCCAAGTCACTGAAGTCATGATTTAAAAGCTACAAACCCAACCACAGACACCAAATACCAGACGCGGTTATAATTGCTCGGCCCATTCGACTTTTACAGCTTTGTAACAGGACGGTGCGGTTTTTATAAACGACAACTCTTATTTATACTATATTGGTGTCCTGCTGAAACGCACAACTACTTCTAACCAAATGATATGGGTTAGAGTTCAAATATTTGTTACGTTTTATAACAAATTATGAATATATAAAGATAAAAAAAGCAAAATTTCTAGATGTACGATAATTATAAAACACTTTAGATTCCTAAACTAAAAATTAGTTTTGTAGCATTATACATATTGGTTAAAATATATATTATATACATTTATATAAGACTGATTCCAACAGAGAAATGGAAATTAAAATATTCTGGCAAGAATGTACCACCTCGTTTTATGATGTTTCTTGCATATTATTTGTTTAGATAAATCTGTCTATAAAGATAAAAGAACTTTGTCTATAAGACAGGAAAAACAACGAGTGAACAAACATTACGTGAGAGTTATACTACTAACTGACTGTATTGGCTTATAGAAATCATTCCAATATTTTTTATTCTTACAAATAGTTGTATTCAGTCTTGCATAAAATAATTATATACTGTATTGTAATTAAAATTTAATACATTTTAATTGATTTTTGTATACAGAGGCCAATAAAATTTAAAAGTGTGACTGTTGCAATGGCGGGACCGAGGCCAACGGTTCGGGGTTTTGCTGAGTTTGCACAGATATGTGTTACTTACGCTTGACGGTCACATACTACTTTATTACGAGAAGTTTGCCTGCAATACTGATCTGACTGAATGTTTCAATATTGGGACGGATATAAGTAATAAAATATTTTATTTAAATAAAAGTAGTTTGTATAAAAATATTGACCCGCGATGAATGCTAATACAAAGTTTCAACATTATTTACATCCTTGTTTTTACACAATGGTAGATTGACTCAGGCAGAACTTTAACTATTATAAAATAATACGATGCATTTAACAGGACTGATAACTAGAACAGAAGCAACGGTCTAATGTACAGTGGTACAGTGGTCTGCTCAACCACTGCTTCCTTACAATGGACTGTACAATGGATTCATACATTTAGAACTTTACTACTTGAAAATGGCTAATAACCATTTGGGACCATGTCTTCTACAAGGATTAAATGCTAACTACAACTCTTTTTGGAGTAGAATTAAAATGGTTCACAAGCTATTTAAGCGGACGTACGAAGAATGCCTCATATTAACAATAATTTAATTACGGTGTGATTATTTTACGGTGTAGTAAAAGGTTGTAAATTTGTATAAATAATGTTCAAAAACAAACTGACTAGTAGGATATTTGTTTGCCGATGACTCTGCAATATTGTTTAAGAGGGGATGGTAAGAGGAGGCCAGCCGTGTTGCTGCAAGAAAATTTTTGCTTTAGTAAAAGGTTTCTTCGATGAAAATACTCTGTATACATAGTTAGGTACTCCTCTTTTGCAGTGAGACAGTGACTCCTGTGTTTGAGGTATTACAGAAGGTGAATCAGTACAAGTACCTTGGAGTCATCATAGGTTCGAAATTAAAATGGGAACTACACAATCACATGTTAAAATCTATACTAAGAAAAACTATTTGGGTGTATCATTGAGCAACTGAAATAATATATCTCGCGCGCGCATGCTTTCTGTGACAGTCGGTACTGTGGCGCTCGCTCGCTCTCTGGATCAAACGAACTGACTCTTTTTTTTCGCTAATGAGTTGATATTTCTGTCTGAGGTGGGTCACTATTCGGGAATTCGAACGTTAAACACAATTAAAATAGTCGAGCTACAATATCAAGAGTCATTTTCAAGTTCAGATTGCTGCAGTTTTTGTGTTATTAGCAGCAATTGTGGATCTACTTAACGTCTTCTAAAATGTAATAAAGGAATGCCATATTACCTAAGAATTGCTCCTATATAAACTACAGTTTGTGAGAAATTCATTTTTGAGCTCTGTTTCAAAAATCCAAGAACTTAATAATTTTTTATTTTTAAATAGATTTTTACAATAATGTAATGGTTGAAACTAATAATTGTTTTAAAAGACTAAATTTGTTGGTAATATCTCTTTCTATAAGTCTACTTATATATTATTGGTCATGTATACTACTATTTTCTGGAACCTTTACATATAATTTGTTTACAGCACTTCCAGTCATTTCCAGTGTGGCTCTGTCCGCCGAGCAGTTTAGCCGCTTGCTGATAAGCTCCGCAGTTATAAGGTTGTGCGTGTAAAGTCTTGTCGCGACCCGCCTTAAGTTGATATTACATTAATTTATGTGTTTCTTGTTAATTTAATTGTTTATATAATTATGTCGTCACTTTGTGGTATCTGCAATCGAGACATCTCAGCTGGAGAAATCGAAATAGCGAAATATGGATAGGTTCTGACGAAATTAATTTATATAACATACCAGGAAGTTGTTTGCAAAGTGCAATGATACATACAGATCGGGTGGTGTTATGTGTTATGTAAACAATAGTATAGATTGTAGTAGATGAGAAATAGATATGACTTCAGCCGATGGCTTATTGTTGAATGTTACTATCAATAAACGCTATTTTAAATTGTTTTGTTTGTATAGGCTCCAATGCACTTCTGAAAATTTGTTTATTAGCGAGTTAACTGAAATAATTAAGAATATTCATAGTAATGTGGTTTATGTTGGCGACAAAAATGTGAATATTCTTGATAATAAACCAATTGTGAATGAATATACGAACTTACTTAATAATCATGGTTTCATATCATTAATAAACACACCTACTAGAATATTACTGTTACATCTGAGACTTGTATAGATCATATTTTTGTTAGAAGTAAAAACATAAATTCCTTTAAAAGTGCAGTTTTTGACCATGGTATTACGGACCATTGTATCTTGGGACTTGTTTACAACAATGTGTACAACCAATCACCTAATGTAAATACTTTAACTAACAAGTCGAATAATGACAATATTCAAGTCGATTATAATTTAGTTAAGGAGAAACTGAAAGTCGTTAATTGGGATATAGTCTACAGTGATAATGATGTAAATAGTTGTTATTGTACATTTAATGATATTCTGTGTACAATTGTAGCTTTAAGTTGTAAAAGAATAAGCAGGGGTAATAAATTACAAAAATCCAAATCATTAAGTCCATGAAGACCTTTGATATTTTGAATGGTATTAATAGGCAGGCGTAAGAGGCTTTACAAGATTAGTAAAAGAAGATTGTATGACACAGCATTTAAAAATTATTTCATTAAGTTTTGCACCGATTTAAATCTCAAAATTGCTTTTGTAAAAAACCAATATTATTCTAAATTATTATTAGACTGTAACAAAGACGTATCTCGGCAGTGGAAAATAATAATTAGTTTAACAGGTCAAGTCTCGGACAAAAGTATTGACAATATTGAATTGGCGGACGGTACTATTGTAACAGATCCTTGCGTTATCGCGGAGGTGGTAAATGACTACCTTATCTCAGTACAGTCTGACCGTCCTAGTACCGTCCCGACTGCCAACCTACTTCCGATACGCACTTCCCAACAATCCTTTTTTATTGCGCCAACTACAGAGGACGAGATAAAGTCTGTCGTAAGAAGTCTAAAAAATAAAAAATCTACTGGATATGATAATATTTCTACGAAAATATTGAAATTTATTGTTGATGATGTAGCGCCAGTACTGACTTATATTATAAATAACAGTTTTAGTCAGGGTATATTTCCAGAAAGCCTAAAATTGAGTTCTGCTGTTCCAATTTTTAAAAGTAAAACTTCCTCAAAATTGGACAATTTACGTCCAATTAGTCTACTTTCGGTTTTTTCTAAATTATTTGAAAAACTAATGGTTATAGGATTTCATAGATATTTAAACAAAATAAATTTTCTTAGTAGTAATCAATTTGGATTTGTAAAGGGTAAATCAACCGAAGATGCTTTATTAAATGTTACAGAAAATATTTACAACAGCCTTAACTCTAATTGTAAAACATCGGGACTGTTCATAGATTTTCAAAAAGCGTTCGATTTAGTTGATCATGAGATTCTCTTAGGTAAGCTGGAGGCGATAGGTATTAGGGGAACAGCATTGTGTTGGTTTAGATGTTTCTTGGTAGGCAGACAACAAAAAGTAAAAGTTTTAGGTAATTAGTTGAAGTTGAATTAGTTTTAGGCTCTTCTAAAGTAGTTGAATCTGGTGTCCCACAGGGATCAGTGACCTCTGCAGTTCTTTTCCTGATATTCGTAAATGATTTATTGGAACTTAATTTTCATCGAAATGTCAGTGCTTTTGCAGACGACATAACTTTGTTTTATTCAAATAAGGATTCTATTGTACTTGGTGATTTAATAAATCAAGATCTCTTACTGCTAAGACAATGGTGCTTCCAAAACAAAATGCAAGTAAATGTAAACAAAACCAAATTTGTCAATTTTGATCTTCGTGGTTTTGAAATACCACTTCCTCTCACCTACCATTCTGTTTTATGTAATTTAACAGTGTGTGATTGTCTACCTTTGGAAAGAGTAAACCATTTTAAGTATTTGGGGATTGTTTTGGATGAAAAAATGAGTTTTGAACCGCATATTATTAGTTTGAATAAAAAATTCAAATCTTCTATTAGAAATTTTTACTTTTTAAGACATTTTTGTAATAGTGATGTTCTACGTTCCCTCTATTTTGGTTTAATAAACTCTAGATTGCAATATGGTATAATATGTTGGGGCGGGACATATAAGTATCTGATAGACAAATTAAGAACCACCCAAAACTACTTTTTACGTGTCATGTTAAAAAAACTAAAAACAGAAAGTTCCTTTCCCCTATACAAAGAAATAAATATTAAACCTATTCAACATCTATTTGTGTACAAAGTCCTAAGATTGTTTTTTATTAGAAGTGGGAATGTAGGCAATGATAATATACATTATTATTATACTAGATATGTAAATAGAAATAATTTTAGACTACCAAAAGTAAATAAATCCATTTTCGCCATTCTTTTCAGTATTTAGGACCAAAGTTTTTTTAATCATATTCCATTACACATTAAAAATATTCCATATTAAAAAAAAATTTGTCAACAAGTAATTATTTGGCTTACTTTGCAGCAAGACATTGGCTATTTGAGTACTGTGATGTCATAAGGTGTAAAGAGTTTCATGGTCTATGTATATATTATATATCGCTTATCATAATTGTTTATTGGTAATTTATTGATATTTATTAGTATTTATTGTTAATTATATTTGTGTATGTATTGTGGTGTATAATTTATTTATTTTGTGTGTTTGTTTATTGTATTTAATTTATTTTCTGAATTGTATTATTGCATAAATATTTTTTTTAGATACCCAAATGGCGGCTCAAAGTAATATATGATGCTAGACTCTCGTAAATGTGAATTTATTGTTTATTTTTTCAGTTTACTAACTGGCCACACTACTAGTAAAAGTGGTCAGTCAATTTCCAAAAATGATAATGTTATAATTATGTTTATATTGATTGGAAATAAATTCATTTATTCATTTACTTCATTAATATTATCATAAATTAGATATGCTAATAACTAGAGATCTAAATTTACAGATACTTTAACTTATCGTTCTTGTAACGCCAGATACATTTCAATAATAATTGAAACTCACGTACAAATAACTTATAACATGTAAATTTTTCCAATATAACAGAAAGATATAACAGACTATTATCTGTTTCAAAAATTGTGAAGATTTGTATAAAGCTGCTGTAAAGACTGATAAAGAGTCGCTCTTGTTGATCGGACACGCGTGAAATTGCTTCTCAATGAAAGTTAATACGACTAGAATGAGATCTATGCAGCAAGAATATATTTTCGTCGCATGCGATATGTTTTAAAACTTTTGCACTATTATACAAGTCTTATATTGGATTAAGAGCATATCTTATCATTTTTAATATAATATCAATTAAATAGAAATATTATGAATTTATAAATGTTAGAAAGTGTTACGATTATATTCAAATTCTGTTTCTAGACTTATGATTGGATTGTCAGTAGTGAACGAAGTTGTTATGGCTAATCAAGGGCATCGGTTAAGAGATAGTTTAGGTCATGGGAAGTGTGTGGTATATAAGACTCTGACTCGTGATCTTTGTGGAATGTTTTTGGTCTGTGGGAACTGTGTAAGTATACATTTTATGTTTGAATTACTATTTTTGTAGGAGAGGTTATTGTAAATTAATTAGCTTTCCTTTTACAGTACTATTGTAATAGAGTTTATAAGTCGCTAACATAAATTTAAAGCCTAACAGAATGATTAACTCAAAATTACATTACATTACCAATTCATGCAATGTATTTGTTAAGTAAACGTATCAATTTAAATATGATTTGAATGTTATTTGCTATAGAAATATTATATTCAACAGTACTTACAAATTAATTCATCAAGATATCTAGGTTTGAAGTATGTTATTGTAGAAAGAATATAGTATTAAATTTTGATGTGTGCCAACTAAACAAGTATTTGAACACTGGGCAAGAACAAGTTTTCAACTAACTTTGAAATTAAAGAGAGTAAAATGTATATTAGAGAGCACAAGTTAGTTTATTTAAATTTTTTTAATAGTTTACTTTTATTTCGATTTTTAATTTCTGAACAAGAAATTAAATATTAAATTAATTTATTTAAAGACCTTTCTCGAGAAAATCATTTAGGAAGAAAGTGGTCCTAAAATTGGTAATAATATAAATATTTGAAATAATAAAAGAAATTTAAAAGTTGCTTAACAAAAAGTTTTAAAAATAATTTAAGAACGAATTCCTCTGTATATACTCAATAATATTCAATATTAAATCATTTAAAAAGTAGAGTGCAGACAAACTAAACTGACAAACCTTTTACAAAGATTTTTGTTTGTATGATTGCTTTAATGTAATCATTCATGGTTTACAAGTAGCATCGAGTTCTTGAACGAACTATGTATTTGGTGGCAATTTAAAATTATTTAACTATGCGTTTTACAATATATAAAAAGAAACATAATTAAACTTACCTCGACATGATAAATTCTTTTTAATGCAGGTATAACTAGAAGCAATGGTAGTATAATAGAAAATTGAAAAATTATAATAAATGTTGTAAAGCTAGTTTAATTATTAATTAGTTTGCATTCGATCAAGAGATTAAGACTACCCCATACTGTAGCATCTTTTCAGGAAGCATTTAAGTTATGTCATCACATACCTTCGTACCTACGCATAACCCATTCTCGCTCGATTAAAGAAAGTGTGGTACCTTGTATTGCCTGTGTAATAACATATGTATATTTAGCTAAAGTTGATGATCTAATTATTTTATAATCATGCTAGTGACAAGAAAGTTTTAAAGTGTCCGCTCTATTATTGCACTAGTTCCGTTAATTTCCTAAATGCCTATATATCAATTGTCAAAGGTTAAGGAAGAGGGATTAACGAGGGAGTTTTTTTCATTTACACTTTTTATCTCGTGATCTAAATAAGAAAACGTGTGGAAATTACGATCTTGATGTGATGTGTATCGAGAGAATTGACACGTTACAGAATTGTGTTTCCTTTGAAATTTCTGGTACAAATACCATTCATGTGAATTTTTTTTAAACTTTAAATTATGCATGTTCTTTCAATATTTATTTCAAGAATACTTTCACTGTTCATCATTTCGTAGATTAACGTAAAAGAAAACGGCTATTTTTTGTAGCTCATTTTCAGATCAAGTACCCTTAAACACATTTCATAGTTTGCTCTATTTTTTAAGGCGTTATATTTGATTTCCTAAAAGTCCGGATATTGATGATGAAGGTGAGAACATGGAAAGCACAAGGCAGAGAATCGGAGTCATTTGGTAAATACACGAACTTAGAAAATTGGCAAAAATGTCTTTACTTCTATTCTTTACTTTTTAACAATTGGCTGTGAGAGACAAATAACTTGAACACGTGATTATATATTTTTTTAGTTTAGAGTTTAGATATTTCTAATAGTTAATACACAACAAAAACAGGTTTATAAAGTATAGAGGGCACAAAAGTTATCACCCACGTTGTTTAAACCCTGTTGAGGAGGTCTCCTAAATATAACAAACAGTTAGACTTAACGGATAAAGATACCTTTGATATAAACGGATAACCTATTAGACTCAACACGCACAACGTTTGGATATTTTCATCAAAAGGTTATGAGCCATTATATAAAGGTCAAATCAGACAATCCCATAATTATTAAAAAAAAACTCATTGAAATCTGAGGACTTAAATATTAAAATCGATCTCAGGGTAATTATTCATTGATAAATATATATATATATATATATATATATATATATATATATATATATATATATATATATATATATAAATTTACTTACATCAATTTACCAATCAAAGGTCTTACACCCCAATACAGAAAAAAATTGATTTAGCCCACGTATAAATTGAGCCTCATAACTTAAATTGAAAAACTAAAGCTTTTTTCATAAAGATGAAACATACTTACGACTAGAAATATTATTTTAACCAATAATATAACTATATTTTTTATACCTTCCTTGATCCTAGAAAGATAAAATTTTGCACACGTGCCACAAGACATATAAGGAAAAAGCATCTACAAAAATTCTATCTTCGGTAGTGGATGAAACTGTGGTTCCTTATCCTACAATCATCTTCTCTTTGTCCTATAAAGTGAAACAGACAATTAAAATACTTATTAAGAATATCAACAACGAATAAGCGTTTAAATAAAGATATAATCCCAAAAATAACTGTACTTTTTTTCCTCTAACTTCCTGATGTCCTAGAAAGATGAAATTTGACACACACGTGTCTTGGAAACAAAAATAATATTATTTAATTATATTTTAATTATATTAAATAATAATATAATGACACCCATTGAGGTTTAAAAGGGTAGCAATCACTAAAATGTTGCTTTCGCATCTTTTGGATGTTCTAGAAATATAAAATCGAACACACAAGTGCCTTATTACTTTACAAAATAAAAACGAAAGCATTGCCATAATGATTAAAATATATAGGGTTTATAATAGGGTAAAAACCTCTATAGTAACCATATATTTATTTTCAATAAACATTTAATTACAAAAAGTACTTGCTCGGCCGTAACTGAACCCGGATCTCTTACTTGCCGGATGAATGTGCTACAATTACACCACAGAGCCCTTTCTTTTTACTATTTAATTATTTGGTATTTGGCCGTATGTGTCACATGTGTGTTTAAGTACCCAAACTAACATATGATCGGAAGAACAAATACCTGTCTAACGACTTTTATTACATTAATTATATTTGTATGAATGGCAATAGCCGAATTTAATTTCAATAAACATTGAATCGCAAAAAGTACTTGCTCTGCCGAGACTGTACCGTAATGGTAGCACATTCGCCCAGCCAGTGAGAGATCCGGGTCGAGTTACGGCGGAGCAAGTAATTTTTGAGATTCAATGTTTATTAAAATTAAAATCGGCTAGTGACATTTATACAAATTTAATTAATGTGTATATTTTGTTTTTTAAGCTTATTATGTCTTATAAGGGTAAGGTTTAACACATACCTGACTAATCATAAAACGTGTAAAATGAGTAAAACTTTAATTTTAGATCTAAAACAAAAAAGTATAAGCATGTAAAAAAGACAGTGTTAGATAGCAGCCATACTTACGTAACTAGATTGAATGGCACTACTTGTGTTACCTTGATATGACTTAGCAACTTAGGTAATCTCTATTGATGAGTCCTTACATTGATGGAAAATCTAGTTATAAAAAGAAGAATCTTATAGAATATTTTATATCCAGAATATTTCCAATAAAATTGGTAATAGTATTAAATAATGTTTAGAAAGAGAATAAAAATACACATTGCTCAATTTTTTATATTATTATTTAAATGAAAATAATATCCATTCCAGTGAAGCGATTATTTTCCTTAATATGTATGTATGCTAACACTAGTTATTTTAAAATATCATTCTTTGTGAATAATTCTAAAAAGTAACGAAATAATATAACATAAAATCATTTTATACCCAATGACACTAAGTTTACAGTATTTTTATTTCTAATTTAAGTTATTATAGATTGAAAATGTAATTTTCAGAATATAATAGCAAATAAAACGTCGGTTTAATAGCAAATTAAAGTTTTTAGAAAAAAAAGATTTAGTGAAAATTATACAGAATAAATTATTGAAACTAATATAAACGATAATAATGAAAATTTATAAATTTTTTATGTTTTTTTGTAATTCAGTGATAGTTGAAATACATGTAATGTACAAAATATGTATAACATTAATAGAACATATGAAACGCATCATGTAAACCACGAGTATTTCATATTATATATATATATATATATATATATATATATATATATATATATATATATATATATATATAAAGATATTTAGCACGAATTTATTAAATCATTTTAATTTCTTATTTCAGTTATTATGAACCTAAAATGCTCCATAGTTCATCTGGTAACGTAAATACAATTAATTCTTTGTTGCAACACACGAGTTTTTGGATCTCGTGTACATTAGATGGGATAAAGATAGTAAAGTTTTGAGGGGAATTCGCCCACCCAAGTGAAAGCACCTGCTTATGTCTCTTTTGGAGGGAAGTTTACGTCAAAGCCCAGAGTAATGCTGTGGGATAGGATGAATAATTGGTGATCACCCATGACCATGCACAATTGAAGGATGTTTTGAGGGACATGGGTATGCAGCGGTGCACTTGTTGGAGCTACAGACGCGCATTTCTAAAGCTAATTTTGAGAAAACCACCTAATACTTATAGTGACCTTTGATTCTGAGTTCACTCTCTATGGATTTATCGCTAAGTTCTTTGAAAATATTAATATTGAAGAAACTGTAATATCTTATACCGATGAAGCATATTTATGTCTCATACTATTAATGTTACCTTAAGTTACGATATGACTCTATACAATAAATAAAATAGATGTATAGGTATTTGTTAAACACAAGCTAAAATTTGTGCCACTACATTTTATTGTTTAAATCAGCAATATGCCACGTAACAAAATATTTAAACCTGTTTTATTTGATGAATAACTAAACTCAAAGGCAATCACCAATCGGATAGGAGAGATATCCATCCTTTTATAAATGAAAATTTATGAAGGCAAAATTATACATTAGATATACCTATAAAAAATTCCTATTATTTCTGTCAAAGTTAGAGTGATCGGCAAGTTTTATACCCTAAGTTCGGTAGAACGAACGTTAGTTTTGTCAAAAACTATTTGAATTGCGGCCCTTTAAACTAGACTGTTGTCACCAATCACTATTTTGTTTTTATAGCAGATTTTAACGTCAGTTTTAAGGTTATATATTGAATACGTATTTAGAGTTTATGGAATATTTCATACATGTTAAATGATCTACTTAAAGCTCCTGGTTTGTCACAAGGTATAATGATGGACTTCTCTTCATTATTTACTGAGAAGAAAAAGATTAAGGGTACATTGATGCATTAAAATATTTTAAACTTCAGATTCTTAAAGTTTACTTTAAAAAATGACAATAAATTAGCGTATGACTTGTTAGGTTTGCCACAGTTTAGAGTAATACAGCGGTATATTTAAGAAACGATATTATTCAATAGTTTCTTTGGAGCTTAGAAGCATCCTTATTAGAAGTTGAATAAGTGAGATTAGGATACAAGAGTAGCTACTGAGACGTGTTACGGCACACATATAAATAGAAAGCAATTCCATATATTACCTTTTCCAGAAAGGTCGTCTCTTATTTATGGTTCAATTTGTATCCTTCCTACTACCTTACTCTTACGTCCCGGCATTCATCAATGCCTTTTATATTATTTACAGACCCCTAGCTAGGGTTGTCGTAACCGTCAACAGTAAATTATTAGAAATAGAGTGATAGGAATATCAGTTAAGCTAGTTTCAAAAAATGGTGTTCTGTTGTAAGCTTTAATATATTAGAATAGTTTTACATATATCTATTAAGGTATTTGTTAAAATTACTAAAAGTTTACTAAACCACTAACCGGAAATAATTAAAATTTACGGGCTTATTTATTACAAGATTTCTTGGATCCAGTCAGCAGAGGTAGGTACTTTTATTGTGGCCAAAATAAAATAATATTGAAAGGGTAAACTTATCAAACAGTATTATCTTTCGGATTATATTTATTTAGGTTGAAACGTTTAAAGCCGACCGTCACACTCACTTTAGTTGTGTTCTACCGAATCGCTAAGTTTGATGCTAAGCGCTATTTTCTTGAATGGCTCGACCAATTCGGTTAAATGTTTTATTGAAGTATTCGATGACATCCTACCAAGGAAGGTTTATAAGAGGAGAAAAATTTACAAAGTTTCCCAGAATATTTCAGAATTCGGGGAAATAATGAAACGTTTCCAAAGATACGTAATCCAAAGTGAACACTTTAGTCGGCACTTTAAGCTAAAGCTCATCAAAGAATCATACATATTTTTTAAATATAAATTTTGAAAATAATTAGAAAGGTATTGCTTAATCATAAGTGTAATGCACATAGCAAAGACGGAGTTACTATTAATTTCTAATTTAGTTTGTATCAGTGACAAATGCACCATCTATCTAATACATTGTAAATACTATTTAAAAGCTTTTATAACTCCCAACATAATAAAAAAAAAACTTTAAATGTTTCCGCGTAAGGTACTCGAAATAGGTTAGCTCCCTTGACACTGTGTATGCATTTTACTGTAACTTAGGGAGTATCAAAGTGGTGCACACTCTTCCCCGTAAACCGGAAGCAGAACACGCAACGAATTAGTTGAGTTTTAATTAATGTAGTCTTTTTATTTTAAGTTCTATCTACAATCCTAAAATTGTATTTATTTTCTCGGTCAGTGCAAAAATATAAACTCAACTGTGGATACATAAATGAATAAGACCGAAAGTGAATTTTAACGGCCAAAACTGACAGATTTGACCACAGTAACTATTTAATCGTACTATATATTTTCTTCAATGGGAGAGAAAGGCACACTATAAGTATGGCACTTGAAATATCTTAGACAGGATATAGACAACAAGAGCTGGTAGGTAACACTTTTTAACCCAAGCAGATCTTGAAAATCCACATATTTAGTTTCTTGTTCGGGCAACATGAACTGCAGGACAGTAAATATATTAGACCGACAGTTAATTTAAACTACCGAATGTGACTTAAGAAGTTATTAAAGAAAACTTTATAGAAGTGAGTTTTTATTGAACTTCAAATGTCTTAAGAGAGAAAGTTAATTACAAAGACCAAAGTTGACACTTTTGGAACAAATTTTTAAATTAATTTAGAGAATTTATTTAAAAAATAAGATTCTTAAAGTAACTAGGTACTTATTACCCAAGTAAATGGTGGGGATGGGTGTGAGGTAGGCAGTGGATTCTCAATTTTGTTAAAGATGTAATTGTAAAATGACATAAAAGTAAAATATATAAACAATTACTATTTTGTATTCATAGTAATCATATTAATAAATGTTATACACACGACAAACAAATGTTCCTTGTATATAATCATTAAGAAAAGGATTAGTAATAGTAATATTAGCATTTTATTGAATTAACGTTTAGATCCTTATCCTAAACGTTGTGTCCTAAATATACACTTAATATATTTAGAAAACACTGCTTTGCTATACATTTAAATCGTCATTTAAAATCCGCACTCTTAAACAAAATAATATGACTATATGTTTGACCACGTGGTAACTCATTTTGTATTAAGTTCTGCGAATAATATTTCCAATTAAATTGACCAAGTTTCCAATAAAAGTATTATCACCGGAGCGCAAAGGCATAAGCTTGGGATTGAGTAAGATTATTGGGTTTTTATTGTAATAGATCTTAGCCTTTTTGCGAAAGAATAGGGTGTATGGAAACAGTAAAAGAATGAAACATAATTATTGACAGCTGAATAAATAGCATATCAAGTGTTAACTGAACCGTTATCATACATCTACTCTAATAACTAGATCAGAATGAAACACATCCATCGAGGAAGAAAAGTTCGTGATGCCACTGGACTGTAAAAGTGAACAGACATATCATATTAACACTTCGCCCTCTTACAATCGACAAGACTGCTAACCACTTTTAGCCATCCCTGCAACATATTAACTATTTTTCTTACTCATTCAGTCGTCTGTTCTTGCACTAAATATAAACATTTTTCGATATTGTTCAGGGTAGGAGTACGCCACACCACGTGTCATAACAACTTTCATTGAGGTTGCATGTAGAAATCTAAGTGTATAAAAAGATTTTGTCAGCCCATTGTGTGATAAAATTGATAGACTTGCACAACCACAAAAACTAATTCTCATCTACGTAGACAATTATACATTAAATATAATATTTAGGATACATTTCACATGTTAAAATGTCATTTGATTTTATTCAGTTTAAGAAATTTGTTTGTTCTCCAATTGATTTATTGACACCATAGTTACTCAAAAGACCAAAACCACATGACATGTGGGTGATATACAATATAATCAAATCCGATGTTCAATTTATATAAATGAAGCTTCATAAAACATTTATAGTTTATTAGGTTAGTTCGTTCTCGAGGTGTGGTGCCGACAGACAAGGCAGACAGAAATGAATTTTTCAGCCCCAGGAGTGATAGGCTTTGTTACCGCTCAGCCAATTACGTGCAATTTTACGGGATCAATTGCTAAATCTGTTGCTATTTCGTAACTATTACGTAATTTAAATGTGATTATTATATTTGTGCGTAATCTGTCGTTCTTATAATTTTGTTGTTATAGTTTGTTTTTATAATTTTTTTACAGATTAAATGGCACTGACAGTGGATATTTAATAAAAATGTTGTTAAATAAATTAGATATAGAGAGAGGATGTCATAGTAATACTAAAAAAAATGATAGTAAAATAACCGAACGTCGTTGCCCATTGGAAGGATTATCGCTGAACATTCTTGTTCTTAAAGGCTGCCTGTCGACTATTTGTGGTAGGGTTCTTACACTACCTTTGCTTTGCTAAATAATACATCCTTTTATAAATCCTAAATCTGGAGTACATTTATTAAGCTAGTTTCCAAAATGAAGATGCAAAGGAGTTTCAAAAGTCATAACTTGATGAGCAATTTTTCTCGATTTTATTACTTGAACTGTTATTTTTTTATTTGAAAGATCTCATAAGACAAGCGCAACCTAGTTATAGGTTTATACCGTAGGTGGGGTCGGGATTAATATGAAATACGAATAACTAATGAGAAGGTACACAGAATTTTTCCAGATGAGGCACTTTACAAAAGCACTTTCCACGTGACAGTTTCAGATCGAACCTCAACCAAATCATATTTCAAGGAACTTCACTGAATCGGCTTCCTCGAGCTTAGGTATGTATCAATCATCAATTTATAAATATTGAACAACGTTTTATCTCGGGCAGAAATTTAGAGATGGTTTGTTTTGCATTTATTTAGAGGTTGAATTGGTTGTAATTTTGGGTGCGGCCGTTCAGCCAAACAAGATAAAAACGTTTGCATTCTAAAGATTATTTTAAACTTTGAAAACGAGAATCGTGTGATTCGAATTCTGCACGAGTTTCCAGAGTCCACTTCATTTTCATATTCCCAAAGACGCAAAAGTGGCCAAGAATTTATCTATGAAGGACATCATATCTCAGTTGAAAGATTAAGGGCAAGTTATTGGCTATTTGGACTTTATGAGTACTACTCTCCATGTGTTGAGCCATGGTAATGGAACCATAATATTCCAATTGTTGAAGCATAATGTGGTAGACAACACAATTAAACGCTTTAGAGAGGCAAAGAAAAACGCATGAAGTTTGCTTTCTTCTCTCTATGGTCTTTAAAATCTTGTCAGCAAGACTCATTACTAAGTCTATCGTTAACTTTCCTTGTATGAAACAAAATTGGTCACTTAACAGTATAGTTTTGCATTGATAACAATTGAA
Source organism: Homalodisca vitripennis (assembly GCF_021130785.1). Taxonomy (NCBI): domain Eukaryota; kingdom Metazoa; phylum Arthropoda; class Insecta; order Hemiptera; family Cicadellidae; genus Homalodisca; species Homalodisca vitripennis. The sequence continues at coordinate 50,097,931 of NC_060214.1, read as the reverse complement.
AAACATTGCCGCTACTTGTTTAATTAACAAGGATCGTTGGTTTTAAAAATTTGAATTATCTTAGTTAATTTGGAGTTTAAGGAAAGATAGATTTAATCAATGAAAGAGGGGTTACAACTTTTGTCAGTAGGCATTAACAACCATTCTGAAAGTCGTGCACTCCAAGTTCTAGGAATCAATCTGAACCAGATTCTGAATTCAGACGCTGAACTATGTTGAATGAGAGTTATAACGTAACTAAATTCACATTGAAAAATATTTTCCACCTGAGCTATTCAATTTATGAATGGTAAACGTTTGTGTGGGTGTTCTATGGAACAAATGTTCACCTTGAAATGTTTGACAGCCCTTTTGTGTCAATGTGTAGAAAAATACACCCATTTCATAACTGTCCTATGAATTCACGGATATGGATAAACATTTTTAAATTCTGAATTAGAAATACACAATAACCCAGTATATTGTTTTAAATTCTTTTTAGCAAAGGTGATGGAGGGGTCGGTTTTAAGCTTGAGTTTCAGGCTGTACACCAGTAACAAATACTGGGCTATATATTTGGTTGAAAAATATTTACCCATGAGTATTTTTTAACGTTTTCTTAACCAAAAGAGAGAAGCTTTGATACAAAATAATTCACCAGTAATTTTAGAGACGGAAGTCTCCCAGAGGTCCACAATCTACTTATCAGCGGAGAGAAAGATTAAATGGAGAGATACACAAACACACAATCACGCACTTTACCAAATTGGTATAGTTAAAAAACACAAAATTCAATGACATTATAAGTTACTTAAATTAATATATAATACAGTTGTTACAGTATGCACAAGACACAATAGATACTTCTGTACACTAATGAATGACAAAGGTATGAATAAATATAACTTAGACATCTGGAAGTGGATTTCTCAGGTGCTTCTATGAAAGTTGATAGCAAAATGGTTGTTTTGTACCCCTGAAAGAGGAAATATTTACTTTTTGATAATTTCATTTTATGCTGTAAACTCATTACTAATTAAAAGCATAGTGTAACGCAGTTGAAATTAACCTGAATTCAGTTTTTATTTCATTAGTTAGGTTTTAGTTGAAAATTTTTAGAAAATTATTTGTTTGCGTCGCTCCAGCAAAGGCTCAGAACGCGCGGGCATTTTTTGTTTGAATAAACAATACACAATAAAATTAGCGAAGGTTTAAAACCTGTTGCCGTAGGTAAAACATCTTCGAACTTTAACTATATCGCCACTCACCCTTTTTCTATTTGGTGAAATCTTCGCACACGCAATGGGCACATGAGGGGGGGGGGCAGAATAAAGCTTAACAGGAGATCATCGTTTGGTTAAAAATAGAAAAACCCTTTAAAGTCCCCCAGGAGGATGGCTGGTTTATCCTTGCAGTTGAACCCACACTGCACAGAAAAAACCAACGTGTCACTTAAATCTGGGCAAACTTATTTATGTTTAGTTGCGGCACATCATTAAACGAAAATTTAAGGATTCTGTGGTGAAAAAGGTAGTTCAATAGGTCTAGTCTACTGCGGGAGATGCTTTTTGGAGTTGTGGGGATTCGTTCCCTAAGAGGCAAAGGTTCTTGCTAGCCTAGACATAAGGGTGTGTCACCCCCTGCCTGCTTTGACTGTAGAGGCTGGTTCAGAGCTGGCTTTCCCATCTTCCAAGGGGAGATGACTTGAGAATAGTACCCCTGTTTAGGGTACTATTCTCAAAAATCAATGAGGAAGAGTTTTCTTCCTCATTGATTTCGACAGGAGGTGGACCCTAACCCCAATCTTATCAATTAATAACATCCTGTGACTCCGGAAGTAGTGCAAAGGTCCTTATAGATCGTAAGATAATAAAAACAGAAAACCCCTTCAAAGAAAAAGAATAACAATTTTTAAACACTTATTGCTCGTAGTTTATTTAGAAAGTAAAATAACACTTTTTTCCTACAGTACTAGTCTGGTCCTTTTCATTTTCTCTGGTAGTTAGAATAGTCTATACTATACCATAAGGTTTAAAATGTGGTTCATTGGGATAAATAATAAATTACATATGATTATTAGCAGCTTTCATTTTACTGTAGTAAAAATTGTGGTGTCAAAAGGGGTTATATATTAATCGTCTATTCGGAGTGTTTAAGAAGTCTATTCACTTAAGAAGTGAATTATTAAGAAGTAACTTCGTCGTTTCTCAGTCATGGAATTACCATTTTAACTATTTATCTGATTGTTCAGTATCGTTGTATGAATTAGTTGTTATATCCGTTTCTATAGTTACATTAAAGCAATTACGTTACACAAAAGTAATATTCCTGTTTTATGCTGGTCTTAAAATATTATTGCGCACTATCCGTATATTAGAGTGTATATGGATATAGGCCCATGTGTATAGCGAGATAGGTTTAATCGATTTCTTTTTAATTTGAGATGAATAATTATTACTTTGCTTTGCTAATGTTAGTTTAGAAATTGAATTTATAGCATATCAATAACTATAATAAATTCGATTTTTAGTTAATGAATTGTAAACAATTTCTAATAATTTTGTACACACTAATTATTTGACCTTAAATATTAATTTTTGTGATATCTGCATTCCGTATTTAAACACCGCGTTAATGTTAAAAAAATAAGATTCGTAGTAGATGCTCTCGTGCAGTAGTAAGTTTCAAAAATAATCATAGCTAAATTTCACACGAATTAAATCCAAGCCTAACAAATTTATATTTACGTTAATTATAAACAGATTGACTCACAAATAGTTATCAGATATTCCTTAGAAGATGCTTAAACGTATTTTATCCTGTTTTCAACTATTAGTAAATTTGCCATTCATTTGAAATTGAACAGGATATTCGATTTTATATTTCCAGGGTTCCAGTTAATGTAATCCAGTTCATTGCAATAGATGAACCATTGGAACATGCGTACCTCGTATATTTGTAACTTAAAAGTTTTGTAAACGATCACTTTAAAACATCTTAGCTGCAACCAAACTAAAACAATCTAATTTCCGGTTACTTCAACAAAGTATGTTAAAGATACCAAAAAGCAAATTGAAAGTCGATGACCTACGTCTTTATTTGTGGCCTCTTTAGTTTAACCTCTTTTGGCCCCAGTCACTTATTTGGCGTCTTGTTTAAGAATCCCAGGTCACTTTATACAGCACCTTAAAAATTTTCTATTAGAATTATGAAATTTTTAGAAATGTAAAATCAAAAGGAACCTTATACAGAATACCAGTATTTTCAGCAAAACCCCCTGATATCGTTTATATATAGGGTGTTGGGGTTGATCTCAGTCCTCTGAATAAAGTCTCTTAAATTTAGGGTTTATATCAAAGACTTTATATTATTAATAATATTATAGCTTAGGAATTTCCATTTACATAATTTTGCTATAAATCTTATGTAATTACCAGAAAAATATAAGAAACTACACTTGAGATATGTGAAGTATGAAATGCAGATAATAAACTATTTGGAATAATAATTTTCACGACTAAAACAAAACATAAAAGCTTCGTATTATATCTTTTGTGAAAAATTATGATTTTAAGTGACGTTTGGTCTCAAAAGAGTTCATATAATCTAGTATTACATTATAATACGTTTTTGACAATAATTCGGTCTGTAATCTTTTTTATAACTAAACTGCTTAGTATATGCCAAACAAACTGCTTGGACAACGTAATAGTGGTTTTTAAATACCACAATCTCAAATAAATCGTTAATATGGACGCACTTGTTTCAAACAGGGATTGACTTCTAATGAATAACATATCAATTGTGAGAACGTATCTTGGAGTTAGTAGCATTGTTAATATATTATAGTAACTATATTAAAATCAAAGAATTCTGTGCCGAAGAAAATAAGTTACGTTTATAAGAACAAGTAGACTAACGTTCTTTTCGTGTCGTTAATAAGAAAGATGTCTTCTTTCCTATGGCAGTAATAACACGGATATAAAATGATCATAATCAAAGTCGGAAAAGATAGGCTAAAGCAAAGTAGTATTTTTTTCATACCGTATTTGTAAAATTCAATGACAATAGTAGAAGCGCTGTACTATACGGTATGTGAGGAATGAGAGAATAACATGACATGCATTTCTGACGGAGAATTCTTTTGTATAGTTGAGAATGTTACACCTAGACTTAGTTTATTGTAAAGAGAATCGTTTGTCTAAAGGGTGAATTTATCTGACTTCACGACTGATACACGCTGGCATGGATATACACATGCCAGTATTTAATAATTGTGTGCCCCTGTCCTATAGGTTGTTCCCCCCCGCCTTGCCTCTATTACTACCCATCCCTCCCCATTCACTAGCCATCCCCGAACAATAAAATGTTCATAAATTTATAACTCAAGGATAAGGAACCAAGCTATGATTTAACATAAACATATTTTTACTTCGTGGTTTTCTATAAATTATAACGAAACTTTTTCAATAATACACTGTTCGTTCTAAATGTTATATAATTTTATATGAAAAAAAGAATAAGGATTTTCTTAAACTATACAAACTCATTTTTATCATGCTATATAAAACAACAGTAATAACTGAAGTGATAAAATTTAAAAATCTATGATTTAAAATGTCTCTTTTTGAATTTTAAAAATTAATGTAATCCTACGTCTTGATATTCTTCCAGTTTTCCTACAGGAAAATCGTCAATTACTTCATGAAAAATAGACTGTTTGTTATGAATGATCTATACAACCCACTGCCGCACATACGTATCAAATGTAAGTATCTGAAATGGATTTTTGGCAAGCAATTCAAGTTAAACCTGAATTTCTGATCCAAAGGCCTTAGGAAAAATAGTCAAATATATTAAAACAAGTCATTAAGGCTTCTTCTTAAAATCCTAAGGCACAATTATTGCCACACTCAGCAATTTAGTGGTATCATCGTTTCAAGTACCAGGTACTGTCCTTTTTATACAACAAAATCTGCAATGAAACTATTGGAAAAAAACTTTTTGTTAGTGGTTTAAAAAATTAAATGGCCAAAATAATTAATTGAAGAGCTTCATAACGTGACCAGTGCAAAATATACTGCCGGTTATCATATATTACACGTTTTACTGTATTTTATAACAATTTGGCCCTATTTAGTAATAAAATTTCCAGAATCACACATTTTAAAATTTATAATTTGTGTGAAAAGCTCTAAAACCCGATTACATTGCATTGTAGAAACATTTTTTGTGACTGATTTGATTTATATTTAATTACAAAAAACGTGCTTAATTTTTATGTAACCACTGTTTTTATAGCTTTACTAGTAGGTTAGTTGTTAATGTACAAGCTCGGGCACAGAATAACACGTGCCTATATCAGATCCTGATAAAAAAAATAGGAAAGGTCTATAAAAGGACAATTGTTGCATGTCTTAACTAGAGACATGGCGGTGCTGGTTATCAAAATTGATGAACGTGAAATTCCGTTATTGATGATTGTAGCTTAACAAACATCTGTTGTTCATCAACGTCAACGGTTTCATAATCAATGATGATTACGGCTGCTATTAGCAAATGCCGCGTATAAATAGAAGTTGTTGCTACAATAATAAACGTTATGTGCCTTTGCAGTAGATTAACTTACGAAGGAGATCATTAAAAAGGCAATAAACAAAGTACACAAAATGTACAACTGTATTAGAGAGTTAGAGACAAAGAATTGTAATTCTATTACCTTTATACAACTTGCTTCCTTCATAGAGATAAAACAAACTTTCCCTAACCTGACTTGTCAAGTGAAAACACATTCGATAACGCTGTCAAATCTTGATTGTTCTCAGGTTAACGTATTCAAAAGTCACTTTGAATTAAAGTGTCAGTTTGAGTTTTGAAATTCCGGGTCTAGTTCAAATAACTATTCAATATGTATTGTTTAGTTGTTTTCTTGTGAATATGGTAATGTTTTGTTTCATTGTATCTAAACTGTAATTTCACTTGTAAAATTCATTATTATGATGATTTTTATGTACACGTAAATATTGTACGAATTATGATTTGCGATGACGGTAATTCTGAAAACCATTTATTGTTGAAGAACTAAACTATGTTGTAGAACTGACATAGTCTGTACGTTTATATTTCAAGACTGCGATATTTGTTTCATTTATCTTAATCTGTTTACAAATTTACACATATAACAAGGCCTTTAAATTCTAAATCTGGCTTAACTTTGTTTATGATTAATCCCTTACAAAATCAAATAACTTAAGCCCAGCTACTGAATGCTTACTTGGGTAGCCTAGATTATCCTAATAATAATCATGTTACAAATCGTTATACTGTATGATTTAGATTTGTTCGATGAAATTGTGTATATATGTTGCATAGTTTGTTTTCCTCTAATAAAAATTTCATATTGAAATTCCCAAAATTATTTTTTATAGGCGATATCCACGTGAAGCAACTTGAGTAACATGATAACAAAATAGTTAGCATGTCATAAGGTTTTCATACCGCAAGCTTTTCATTATGCGTATGCCCGAAGAATCTTAATTGCAGACCTGTGAAAAGAAAATAAGAGTTGTATGCGGTGATGGTAGAGAGTGTTATTGGAGGGATTGAGATGTATTTATGCACGAAGTGTTAAGATTCTAACAACTTGCATGACTCTCACCTTAAGCACCACTTTTAGCTTTGTAACTGTGATCGGTTCTTCGCAATGGTTTAGACTAGGTCTTGGTTATTCTTCTTTCTGTAATTCGCATACGCTAAAGAATGGCGATAGGGTGAATCTGGTATTAGTGATAATTTACAAGCCTACTTGATAACGCCGCGACTACGACTGTAGCCCAAACAGGTGTGTTATCCATACGACTGAGCTATAGTTATTCATAGGAAAATTTAGTTTACGATATTAAAAAAATGTCAGAAAGTGAAGTAATTTAAATATAGAAATTCCAAAGATGTTCTTTTTTCTCATTGTTATAGCTCTAAATCTCGCTCTGTACTTATAAATAGTAAAATTACTTCCTGTTAGAAGTTATGTAAGTTGTCTAGAAGATCTTTTACAGATTAAAGTATCATTAGTAGAATTGGCGGAAGTATTTTATTTGTGAACAGCACATGAACATGTTTTATAGGTTATATTTCTTGAGGCAAACAAAGAATAAGCAAATATTATGTGGCTAGTGATTGGGAAAATACATAACGATGAAACGCGTTATTAAAACGCATCTTTCCAGATACTTTCTAATTGACTAATGGTAGCATAGCACCTTGAAAGGTATTGGTACTTGCACAGCTTAAACTCTATCTGCAGCATTACACTGGGAATTAAAATCTCAAGTCGTTTCATTATTTTCAACAATAAAATGTTTTTCACTTGTCTAATACGTATTGAGTAAAACAAATTAACAGGATGTCAGAAATGATAATGCAAACATATGTATATTTAAATCCTAAAGGTTCTTCAACATATTCTTCTATTATTGCTGTTTTACTATTTTACATTAACACCCACAACTCGACATAAAGGTAATTGTCTAAAGCTTTTGAAGCGTTTTTATAATACTGATATATAAAAATAAAAAAAGCTGTTAATAGTTAAAGCCGGAGTAGGCTTTGGTACTGCCCCTAATCCATTATTAGGTTCGAACGGGCGGTTTAACGGCAGAGAAAATTGAGCTGCTTAATAAAAGAGAAACACTCAGAGTGATCGCAATCCTTATATAATGTTTGCTTTACAACATGTCCTGATTTTTTTTATATGATATTTTGAAATTTGTGTTATAATTAATTCAGTTTCTTCAAGTGTATGAATGTTTTCATTCCATTTAATACAAAATAAATATATAATAATTAGTAAGAAATGTAATTTAATTAGTTCTACTGACATGAAACTAGGGGTGAATTGGTAGTTAATTATTACAATTCAAAGATTAATACTAATAATAAATATATAGTAATTAGTGAGAATTGTAATTTAACTAGCCGGAGGTATCAAAGTAGCCCTTGGAACTACCGCTAGCTAATCCCATTATTAAGTTATAACGGGCAGTTTCACGGCAGAGAAAACTGAGCCGCTTAATTAACTAGAAACTGTCATAATCATTGTAAATATTTTCTTTAAATGTACAGAATTGTTTATTCATAAACGGAATATAACCGTTAACAACGTTAACGTTGTCGGTTTGAAATGTATTGTTGTAATTGATACAGTTTTTATACGTTTATGAATGTTTTATTCCTTTTAATTCAAAATAAATATTTAATTATTAGTAAGAAATGTAATTTAATTAGTTCTACTAACATGAAACTAGTGGTACATTGGTACTTAATTATTATCATTCAAAGATTTATGTATACTGAATGCTTAAGCTGACTCATTATATACTGGTATCATCAAGAAACACTTGGATCTCAATAAACTCTCTTGCCATCAATTCTATTACGTGTCGTTAACTAGTTGCACGGATTCAGTTAGTTCCTAGATAAGGGCCTAAAGTACTTATGAAAGATGTACCCTTCACCACAGGACAGGAGCAAGGTTGCGAGTTTCTAAGTTAAAGGTCATAAGTTCGATTCCAGCGGAGGATACAAATTTGGAAATTGGTTTTAACAGTTTCCACTAAAAAACTTCTAGTAACGCTGGTTAAGATGCCAAACACAGGCATGTAAATATATAGTCAAAAAAGGACCTTTGCGCAACTTTCATAGTGATAAGGTTGGGGGTAGGGGCCATCTCCTGTCAATATTCATGAGGAAGAATGTATAGTAGTATTATCAGTCACGTCCTCTCGGAAGAAGGAAAAGCCAGCTCTGAAAAACCCTCTTCCAGCAAAAGCAGGCAAGGGGTGGCACGCCCTTGTATCTTGGCTAGCTAGATAATTTGACCCTTAAGTAACCGCACCAACTCCAACAGTCATCTCCCGCAGGTAGACTAGACTTTTTGAACTACCATTGCACCACAGAATCTCTAAATATGCATTAGTGATGTGCCGCTTTGGCCAATGTGGGTTCAACTGGAATGCATAAACCAGCCTTAAGTGAACCGACCCTTAGAAAGGAGTAGCTTCCAGGAGTTGATCTTAATAATTGCTGATCGGAATAATTGTCTCTTATACACCTAAGGTAAAGGGATAAAATATTATTTATAGCATATAACTTAGGTTTATTCTGGCATGTGCCAGTTTATAGAGAGAAATCGTGAGGATTTCCTTGCTTGACAGTTTAATATTTTAAAACCAAACTACATACCTTACCCTTTTTTAATGTCTGTACCACTTAAATTTAGCAGTTGATTCAAAGATTTCATTATTGTCTTCAATCGTCATTCCTTTTTTTGTTACTATAAAGTCCGCCGAAGGCACAGTAATTTCTAGAAATTTCACAATAATTACCGTTATTGTGTCTCTGGATAAGTTCTATACTCTTTCATTAAATTTCAGCGAAATGTCCTAGAATCTATAGGAAACTACATTTTTCAACCATAAGTCTATACAAGTCTTTCAACCTATAGATTATGCTTATAATTGTTTGGTTTTTGTTCTCACCTTTGATATAATTTCTATTCTTACTTAGGCCTATATGATATTGCTGTAACCGAACCTTGAGAGTCCGTACATATAATTGCGTTATCATATCGAGTATTAATGCGAAATTATACTTCTTTATGTATACCTATTAATTTGGCAGTACAACTAGACAACTATATGCTAATATGCTAAAATATAGGGCACTGGTATTTTTATGAGATATCAAAAAGGCAGCGCCATATCCATCGCCAGCTTTAGACCCATCAGTGTAAACGTAAACATAACCTACATAAGATCGCGACATTTTTTAATAATTTTTACCAGTTGTTATAATGGTTAATTTATTCGTAATCTTTTCTGTTGCTTATACATTTTTAATGAAGTATCCCGTTCTAAAAAAACATTCTTAAATAAATAAGAGTAATTCAAATCCCGATTATTTTAAAATCCTTCCGTTTCCAAGATGTAGGGGAACATTTTAGTTACATTAATAAACTATTTTTAATAATAGTAAAACTTTCTCATGCCAGTAAGCACTATTTTGACTTAACATGTTTAGGTAACATATTTTAAATTGTTGATTAACTATGTTCTAACAGTATCCTATATACTAAGTTATCTGTAGGAATACTTCTGATTTCTAGTGGAATCATAGCCGCTGCAGCCTATAGTGCTATAATTAGTGTGGCGCTTACCATACCATATTTCAGAGTTATAAATTATTTGTTGCTCCTGGCTTGCGGAAACGTGTCTTTAAAATGGTCGTGCTCGTTTATGCGTTGACGGATTTTCTTGAAAAAAGTACCGTTGGAATTGTGATAAAATGTCTACAATTTGTATAACCTATTCAAACAGATAATCAAAATACAAAATATTTGTTCTTAAGGCTTGTGCAAACGTACCGTTAATATAGTCGAATTATCTTATACATTGACAGAGTCCGTTAGAACAAGTACCTTTGGAAATGAAATAAAATCTTTCAAATAGTTAATGTGTAACAATTTTTTTACAACTATAACGGGTTTTTTCAGCATACTCCATTGCTTCATTACCTTCATTTGCTCGATTTACCTGAAGAAGAGATCAGATTGCAGAACTCAAAACGTAGTGTTACTGATATTTTTGTAACTTGTGTGTCAAAGGGGATGATTATAAAATATTGTATGACTATTGCGTAATGAGTTTAGGATATTCAGTCTATTTTTTCCTTATTGCTTCTATGTTTTTTATTACTTTTAGACTTGTTAATTTGATTTCTAATAATCTTGGTACAGTCATTATTAGCAGCAAATGCTCTAGATAATTTTTAAATTTAAAGATGGTAATCCGAGCTGTTAAAAGACAAAAGTATTTTGATCTGATTGATTGAGTTTTCCGTATGAACTTCTTAATGTGAAAAGGATGGCATCTGCTATAGTGTAGGTAAATTTATGTATTAGTTTCCTATACATAAATTTTTGTTTTTATATATCCTTGTTGTATGAATATTTCTATGTTTAAAAGTGTTAAACAAGTTTTATAACAAAAAATAAAGAGCTTTATTATATGTTAATTAAATTTTTATACCGCATTAATAAAATATACACACGCACACATATATACCTTGCTACTGAAAATTTTTTAGGTATAATTAGTAAATATATAGTGGGCAACTAAAAGAGTTTTTATTCTTCTACCATGCCATTAACAACTCGTAAATTCTTAAGCCTCGTTACATTGTTAAACGGGCCGACTTAAGCTGCAACAGCGTTTATAGCCACTTTAGTGCCACGAGCACTAAAAAGGTTCTGGTGCTAGAAGTATTAAACTGTACCTTTTTACACAACAGCCTAAATTAACATATGTTGTATTACTCACCAACTGGATTTTATTGAAACATTAAAATTTTTAATGGTGCAGTATGCTTTCTACGTACTTTTTAAAACACGTTTATGGCAGTCGTTTAAGGAATTGCTTATGCAATTTTCTTTAACTTTACAACATTATTTGTAACAGTGTGCTTTTAAAACAAAAAATTAAATTTTTTAATTTCCAGTACTCACAATACAGGGTAAATATATTTTCTAATTGGGATGGGATTGTAGGTTGTATATGGTAGTAGATGCAACTTAAGTTTGCATAAACAGTAAAAATACCACCGTTGAATACTTAGATATTTTTTTTAAAACGGATATCCAACCTACATTATAGATATTTAAAATAGTTGCAAAAACCAATGTCAGGCATGATTGGCATTGATGGATTAGCTCTAATTTTGTCAAGTGACAGGGTTACTAAAACTAAGCCTTTTCCTCTAACTCTAATTTATTCCATTCTTCTGTGCGTGTGTGTCTAAAGAGTCGTAATGTAAATGTGTCCGTGTTTATCGCTGACATAAGAGATTGGTAAAATTTTCACAGTACAGCTATACCTAATGATCTGTTGGCTTTTGGTTGCCAGAGTTCGCCTAATTTCTAATCAGAATTCTTAAATATTCAAACGTACTTAAATAAATATGAAAATAATTACTTTCACAACACTAGATACATTTTGAATACAATTACACAAAACGAAATGTTTAATATATTGAAAACAACACACTCATGACTCATGACTCATGTTTTATGACTCATATTTTACCTTAAATACAAAATCTTAGAAAATATATATGCCTGAAGCGTTTCAAGTGTTGCAGATATACTCGATATTGAAAGGTTCAAAAGCTGTTAATAGAAAAGCCAGGAGGTATCAAAGCAGGCCTTTATATTGCCGCTAATCCAATATTAAGTTAGAACCGACGGTTTCGATGCAGAGCAAACTGATTCGCTTAGTTAACGAGAAACTGTCGGAATTGATCACATTCCTTGTATTACCTTTACTTTACAACATGTACTGAATATTTTAGTAATTGTTTATTGATAAACATGCTGTAACCCACTGTTTACGTTTGCAACTGTCTGCAAGGATGTTATTGTTTTAATTGATAAAGTTTTAGCGCATTTATGAATGTTTTTATTCCTTCCTATAAAAAATAAATATATCATAAGTGGTAGGAAATTTAATATGTTTCTTATTCATATAATTGTACTGAAATGTGTGTATTTTTAAGTATTATATTATTTATTGAATTATTGTTATAATGAATTCTGTACTGATTATTTCGTTGATTGATTAGATATAATCCAGAAAGACTTATTGTCATAAGTTATATTCTGTTTCGTTTACTTAATGCCGTGGATTCCGTCAATTCCTAGATGAGGTTTTACAGTAGGGTTATGAAAGAGTAACCTTGATCAATGGGTAGGCGTAAGGCTGCGGACTTATAACTAAGAAGTCACGGGTTCGATTCCCAGGGAGGTCAATAAAAATTTACAAATGGTTTAGTACAGTTTTCACAAAAGTTCGCTTAGTCCAGCTGATTAAAAAGGTTTAGAACACCCCACCAGAAAGAGGTTTCTGACGCACCTATGGAATCAATAATTGCTGACTAGGATGAGGAAATTCTACTTGTAGTATACTATTTATTTATTATATAACCTATAGAGCCTGGACATATTATGGACAAAGGATTTTTCACCAATTCTAAAGATGTATGGGTTGAAATTGAGACTGATTAAGAATTAAAAGCTTTTGGATTGTTATTAAAGATAGCCATAATTGATATCTAAATAAATATCAAAGTAGAGGTTTCCTCAGAAGTAACTTTTACACATATTATAGGCCCCTTAATTAAAATTTTGATGAATAAGTACAAAAGAATAAAGTAAATCTTTAACTATATTTTATTAAATACGAAGAGCTGTGACGTTACAAATAAAGAAACATTGAATAAATAATTAAGTAAAATTTTGGGAGGATAGATTTAATACAAAGCCTTCTTGGAAATGATAAGATATGTTATTCTAAATCTCAGAACTGGTATTTCGTATTTTCTATTGGATGACATGATATTTCATAATACGGTTTTAATGTGAAGGTCTCTACGCAACTGCAGACTTATGATGCTACACGCATTATACGTTATATACAAAATACAACACAGTTATTTATAATATTATATTTTTCCAAGTTAAAAAAAGATTCTTTATGACATAAATATAGTAGTTTCTCATATTAGATGGAATATCTGGACTGTCATAAATTATAAAGAGCAATATTTATTAGGTAAAAATGATCGTTTAATGTACCAATAAATTTGTTTGAGTTTCATAAATCCCGACATGTATCTCCTAGACTGAATCAGGAAAGGAAACTGGAGAGTTGCTGTATAAGATATGTTGAATAAAATAAAATAAATAAATAAAAAGGCCTTTATTCATGAGCGATTTTCAACATTGATGTTGTTTTACAAAATAACTCAGGTCATGTATAAACTAAACATACAATATACAACCAAACAATAAAAATAACTTAACAATATTCCTTAAGCTAACATTTTTTTACAATTTGTCTTTAAACGCCCTCATACTTAAATACTTCATTTCAGGCGGCAGGCCGTTGTACCGCTGGGGACCGAAGTGAGAAAAGCCCTTTTTCCTTCTTTCAAGGCGCACGCGCGGCACCGCCAGCAGGGCATCCTGTCTCGTCTTACGCTCCCTGATTATTGACCGGGCAACTAATTTATTTTTTAAATATGTTGGTCTACTGGTTGTCAATACCTTGTGGACAAGAGACACAGTTTGAATTTTGCAAGTGTCCTGTATTGATGGAATTTGAGCCAATTTACGATAAGAACTGATATGGTCATATTTCCTCAAACCATACACAAATCTTATGGCTCTGTTTTCTAACTTTGTTAAAATTAATAATTTTTCTTTGGTCAAACTATTTCCAAATGCGGGGAGAGCATAAAATATTAAAGGTAATATCAATGACTTTACAATCTGGAGCTTAGCTGACACCGGCAGGAACGACCTCAGCCTGCAAACAATCCTCAATCTACAAATGACCTTCTGATATATATATATTTTACATGACTTGTAAACTCTATTTGTGAGTCTATTTTAACACCCAGAATCTTAACAGTTTCACTGAGAGACAGGGGCGTGTTGTTCAACATGACGTCACCGGGAAGAGATTGGCCGGTAGTATTAAATCTCAGATTTAAAATTGTACATTTATCTGGGTTTAATTCTAACCCATTTCTTTCCGACCACATTAGCACTTTTGACAAATCATTGTTAATTTTTGTTAGTGCCGTTTTTGCTTCTGAGGATGGGTAAGGAAGCAATAGCTGGCAATCGTCAGCATATGAGTGCAGGGAACAAAACCTTATCGTGTCGGCAAGATCAGACGTATAGATGGAAAACAAAATAGGACCGAGGCAGCTGCCCTGTGGAACTCCACCAGATCTGTGCAGTATGTTAGTGGAATCATTACCAATTTTGTTGATTTGAGATCTTCTACTTAAATAAGATGCAAAGAATCTTACAGAGGCATCATCAAACCCATAAAATTTTAGTTTTGCGATGAGCATTCGGTGATTGACAGAGTCAAACTCCTGTGAATAATCTAAAGACGTCAAGGTACAGCAGAGATTCCTATCAACTGCAGAATACATGTCATCAAGAATATCCACAAGAGCAGAGGAAGTGCTGAAATCCTTTCTGAAACCAGATTGATTTTCAGGCAAGACATGTTCTTGTTCTATAAAGGATGAAACGTGTTCAACTACTATCTTTTCTAATATTTTGGAGACCACTGGAAGAATCGACATAGGTCTGAAGTGAGAGGGTAATGAAGGATTGTTAGACTTTGGTAGAGGCAAGACAATACTTCGCTTCCAAGAACCAGGAAAGCAGCCAGTCACCAGGCATCTATTTACTAGGTGAGTGATAACACCAACACAGAAAGGACTGAGACTCTTCACCATTACAATATTTATACCGTCCGCTCCACAGGCCGTAGAGGAGATGCTGTTCATTACTCTTTTTATGTCTTGTTCGGTAAATGAAAAACTGTTTTTAATTCTATCACACTGACTGTTCTCATAACACTCCAGCTGTTCCTCACTGATTCTTTTTTCACAACCCATTCGAGAAAAATAGTCATTGAAATCATCAGGTGAAAAACCATAAACATCACCTGCCTGTTTGGATTCCCATGCACCCGAGGATCGAAGAGTAGCTCAAAAAGCTTTCGAGTTTTTTAAGTTCAGATTATCATTGTAATATTTCTTTTTGGCCTTCCTTATAGATGCATTCAGTATATTTCTTGCCTCGCAGTATCGTCTTCTTGCTTCCACGCTATTATCTATGATACACATAGCTTTATATTTTTTTTTTGCCTAGTCAGTTCCCTAATTGCATCACATCTCCATGGAGCTCTCTTTTTTGTTACTTTTTTTTACCATTGGTGCGCATATATCAAATATTCTTATAACGTTTTCGGACAGGCAGCCGACAATATCATTAATATCATCCTTCAAGAGAATGCTGTCCCAATCGGCTTCAGCCGCCAATTTCAGAAACCTTGAGGTATCAAATTTTTTAAAGTTTCTATAGGAAATATATCTTTCTTTTTTTGGCTTCGTTTTCTGTGGATATCGCAATAAGTTAGTTTGTGATCGGTCATAGGTTTTCCCCTATGATCTACTATAGACGAGGTATCAACAATGCCAATATTTGAGACATCCATCTCATTATTTAAAATTATGTGATCTATTAAGGCTGAAGAAATTGTTGTTATCCGTGTAGGACTTTCTAAGAGCTGCCGAAGGTTCAGAGAACTGAGAATATTCAATAAACACTTACTATCAGATTTATCAGACTCAAGAAGATTAATATTCAGATCTCCTAATAGAACAACACCGTCAAAGCTTGGCATTTCATTTACAAACAATGAGTGGAAGATCGACCTCAAACAAGAATAAGGAACAGTTGGTGGTTTATATACAACACATACACAAACCTTGAAACTTCTAAAAAAAAACCGATCCACAAACATACTCAATTCTATCATCGACATTGTCAAGAATTATTTGCTTTAAACTCAACTAATTTTTTGCATAGCAACACCACCACCACGGTCACCAATCTCCAGCAGTCTATCACTGCGCAACAAGCCATACCCTGGAATCCTGAAGCAATCAGAAGAAACTGCAGGTGTAAGCCATGTCTCAGTGACACCCATAAAATCAAAAGCAAAATCCTCGACAACTGAACACAGCTCTTCAAAGCCCGTGTTTATAGAACGGATATTGACGTGTGCTAACCGCGTGAGCGTCGATCGCCATCGTCCCAGTTTTCCGGCCGCTTAGCCGATCCCTCTGACCTTGAAGGCGAGACAGTAGGCTCCACCGGAGACTCAGCAACAACAACACCCTCGTGGAATCTATCGGCCTCCAGGCATCCCACAGACGTCAAGGACTTCACGCATCCTATTTAATATAAACACATCAAAGTGACCATTGCCAATCCTGTTCAGGTGTCTGCCATCACGAGCAAGGTGACGCCTCAACAACCAAATATTAGCATCCACAAACAACACACCAAAATTTTTGCACATCAATGCCAGCTGCTAATTAAATTTAGCTATCGCCAGTGCACTGATATCATTACGAAGAAGGACCCCACTTAACATTATCAATGAATTAGGAAAACTGTGCCTCGCCACATTCAACAGATCGGCCATGGTATGAAGTACCGCCGAAATTTTAAAACTTATTTAACCTGCAAACTGAATTTTCTCTGCAGAAATACTGAAGAATCACGCGCGTTCTTCAAAACGTTTTATATTTTTAGATATCATATTTGAAAAATAAATTTCTTGTTCATTAGCACCTAAAATGTTACCAAAACAAAAAACATTTACACAGGGCTAATTAATTAATAAAGTGTAACAAACTTTACACGTAGTGTTCTCTTTTACATTCTGCCAAAAAACCGCAGTGGCTAAAACATAAATTTATTTTCTTAGTAAAAACACATAAAAGAAGCACATAATGTGAAAGAAGAAAGTAGAAAAGTTGTTATTACTGTAAATGTTCCAAATACCTCCCGTTTGTGTCGATGCAAAGCTGAGATAACATCAACTTTCATACATTTTGAAAGAGTGGGGGTTTTCTCTCACTTCAGCTGTTCGCAGCTGCAACACGTGCAATTAGGTTTGTGACACTATTTACTGGTGTCTTGTACGCCAGGTCTTTTAGGAATCCTCAAAAGAAAACTACTGTTTAAGATCGGGAGACTACAAAAGCCAGTGGACAGGGCCCTGAAGTAGTTTGCATAAGGTGGTTCTTTTATTTATAATTAAGAAGAAAAAAATTTAAGTTTCAGTAACTTTGTGTTTTTTCCCCTTTGATATTATGCCAGAATTTATCAATTAACATTAAAAAGAACAATAAAAAACTTATTTATGAATATTACATAACATCATTTTACACAAAAAGAAAGAACTATTGAGCATTTTATTTTTAATTGTTCGTAAATAGCTTATTGATGTTTAATACTCTGAAGTACACTAATATTACATTACTAAAAACTTTTAACGAAAGGCATTCCACTTCCTCATTTAACTTGTTATTGCAAAAACGATTTTCAGCGTAAAATACATTCCTAATGAAATAGTTTATATTTTAAAAAAATTAATGAAGATGAATATTTAAACGAGTAAATACACTAAATAGATATATTCGATTCAATGAAATTAATTCGTTATAATTATTTAAATCCTTGGTCTTATACACTGATAATTAAGGCAAACGAATAAAAGTGTCCATTTATTGTATAAAATTGTATGTACTGGTAAATCTCCTGGAGCTATTTAAATAAATGTAAAACTCATACAATTTCGCTAACTTTTCAATTTAATTTATTGACAGAACACATAAAGGTAGGCGTAATAAACACAATTATATAATCTGTGTAAAATATTGATTGAAAAATTAAGGTTTTATAAATAAACTCTTAACTAGTTTCAAAAAGGATAATAATAATGCGTAGTATAAAATATGGTTTATTCAATTTTCATGTAATTTAAAAAATCAAAAATATAACTTTCCATATTTCATGTGACATATTGACATATATATTTATATAACCTCGTTAAATCATTGTTTATGGAATAGTAATATAATATTATAATATAATAGTAATCGAGACTTCACACGCAATTCCATTTTGAAAAACTGGAACATCATGAGCATATTCTTTTTAATTGGATTTAAAGTTCAAGCAGTCCTGAGATAAGGGATAACCACTTAAAGATATCCCAATTTCTTGATCCAGTTTAGATTTAAATTTAAGAATATGGCCTTCAAGTCTGACCGTGAAAGTGTTTTTATAATTCTTCAAATTTTTTCCAACATTTAATGATATATTATTGAATAGCGACAACGAGTTCATAGAAATTTAAATATTTTTCTTAAAGGGATTAATTCTTAGTCCAAAGGGAGACTAAAGTCGAAATCCCTAGTCTTAACAATTAACACACAAATGAATTAACAAATTATTAAATTTTACTGTAGTTAATTGAAATCCTAATAAATAAACTCAGACAAAGAAAATATAATTTAGGTATAATGATATTTATAATGTATATCTAACACTGACAGATGAATATCAACAAAAATGTAATGTCACATATTTAATGTTTAAATACAAATAAATTTTTGTTCTCATCGTTATTGTGCTTGTTAAGTAAGTAAAACAAATATAATATCAGCTGATTAAGACAAAAGGAAGGTTTCAAGACCAGGGAAGCGTAAATCGGATATATTTTATAAATAAGAATATCATTTTACACCCAGGGACCCTGATAGTGCCGATTTAAAATTTCATTATGGTTGTACCAGTAATTTTAACAAGGTAAAGTAAACAACGCACAAAACCACAGAAATACACCACAGGATATTTTTTGTACATTAATTGATATATCAATGCTTTATTGATTACTCGTTTTTGAGCATATAAGTAGGTAGGAAATGGCCAGCCTGATCCTAAACACCGATAATGGTAGCCTGATCAGCAAATATATTACCCAGCAGAGGACACTCCTTCCCGAGGGAGCACTTAGTCACCAGTAAGTGTTAACCCGTTTGTCTGGCTTTCTGTGACCACTTGATTATGCATAGAAGCCGGGGACATTCATGTTGCGTATTCAGAATATATTAGATAATATCATAACGTTAAAATTATTGAATAAAACGGTATGCAAATTCTCATCAGAACTCGCAATATTGTGAATTTACTCATACTACTTAGTAATACTCTGAAGCAAAGATGGGAATGATATCTACCCCAATTTTCTTACCACGTCCCATATTATTTAATCTGGCACGCGCATTTTCATCCTAAATATAAATGCAAACCTCTTTGAATGTACGTATAAAAACTTTGTGCCGTTTATTGTTTGACTCTCCGTCTAATTCTCTACTAAACCCATGGAGAGACAGGGGACTCTATTCTATGTTCTGCTAAGGGCACGGACACGCAAATTCCAACATGTGTATCGTTGGGAACATTTCTGTGACCACATTTGTATCCCCCGATATAAATTTCTGTTTTAAAGGTATTCCACATGAGTTATAATTATAAATTTATTTTTAATATATTCCTTTTTTCAAGACAAGGAAGTTGTAGTGGGTATATTAAAAGTTTACACAACACGTGTCGCATAACACGCCTTGCTGGAGTATTTTTGTCTGTCCATATTTAATCTCTGACTAATGGATATTGTCTCGGCTCACGAACTGAGATGATATAGTATTGACTCGTATTCAGAGGATGTATAATTATGTATGGACGCGATAAACAGTGTACTTTGCCGATAAAATACCAGAGTACTTCGAAACCATCACAGCTAACGCTGAGGCTTAAAAGAAGGAACTAAGCAACGGAGACCCATGTTCATATGGTCAAATGAGTTGGTCTTGTCACCTGAGCAATAATGCCATATACCTTTGTCCAGAGAGTTACGTTACACGTTGTATATATGCGTTTCTACAATAAAACCGAAAAATAAATCAGAATACTTTATGGTGTTATAATAAAAATTTAATAAAAACAAAGACCGTTCGATATAAAAATTCTACTTAGGTCAAATCTGTTTCCCAGTAGTAAACGAGATTAAATTGTAAAATTTAAGATGTATTTTTAAATATTTTACCGAAATTAAATCCTTTGTAAATATTAATTCATTTAACTTTCCAACACCTACCTGTTGATTTTCTACCCCATCCCTTTTTTATATTGCTATATAGATTTTTTGTATTATTATGCGATGTTACATAAAACTCACTGACACAGCTTAGAACTTTTTTCCAAAATATTATTTAAAGTTGTTAATTAACTGCATGAAACAAAAGATATTGTAAACATCGAAGTATTCTACCGTTGTGTCTTCAATATGTAGGCATACACATATCACTTTTTGAAACATATGCATATGAAACATTAATATATCTAAAGAGTATTTATATTATAAATTTACATTAGTAATAAATTCATTGTAATAATAGGTGCAAAGATTGATTGCATTGTCACGTATCATGAGTGTAATATAATGTTCCGTTTCAAAGACTAGGAAGGAATGTAAATAAGGTTAAAGTTAGCTGAAGTGACTTATTGAAAGTTATACAACGACATTACTGGAGGATAGAAATAGTCTTAAGTGTAATATTAAATTCCTCTTGGTCCAGAAACCATCATCTACACATAAATACGTTTACTTCAATTATATCTTTACCGCAGACATAAAAAGTTTATGATCTATTGATGGAATTTGTGGCCGTACTTGATTTTATTATTTGTTAGTTTGATTGATTCACTATACATTAAACTTTTACACGTTGATAAAAATAAATTATCCGATAATATTTTAATTTAAATAATATATAAATTGGTAGATATGGATTAAACTGTAGAATATTGGTAAATTAAATCTGAATAATTGAATAAAAGAACGGAAAAATATTTTAACTCCCAAAAATTGTTGATAACATAAGAGTTGTAGTTACAAAACTACAAGCCATTTCTTAAGCTATTGCTGAGTCATAATTTTGTTAATAAAAGAAATATACGAAGAGACGACGCTTAATAAAGTATGCTATACTATAGCGTTATATTGACTTTTAAATTTAATTCCATTCATCTATATCCAAAAATATCTTCCCACCTTTCCTTGAACATAACTAGTTTTTCTGAATAGTCATCAATAAGTTTATCGATTCAGACTGTGCCAAAAAACTGAAGATATTTTAAGCGCAAGAAATTCTTTGGATGTAAGGATGATGGACTACTTTTGCAAATTATAAATTTTGGTTTTGAATCTTTTTTGCAATATTCTTACACGTAACCTTTATAATTTGATTAAATGATTCATTTCACATGTGTGGTAGTATATTCTTGATAATTCAAATACCAAATAGGCTATGATTCCCTACTCTGTGAATTGAATAATGATGAAATAGTATAATAAAAGTCTACAATATAAAAAATGCTGAAAACTTTAACTATTTTATGTATCAAATTGTTAGTTTATTTAAGCCCGCCTTATCAAGTACTTATGACAATTCATTTTGAAGGATTACTTATTTTTTAAATGAGAAAGAATAAATATGTCTTTTGGATAAAGTAATATTATTCCAAAGTGTAGAAGGAGCTGTGGATACCTGTGTATGAAAGCTGGATCTTATTGCGGTCACGTCCTGCTGAGACTTCAGCCGAGCATTTGGTCGAGACCGGCGATATACTATTGAGATAACGTGGCTACCATAATATACAGCACGTTATGTAGTCTCTATACACTATAAGGTAACTCTCCTTCACTTTGACCTTTGAAAATGTATTTCCTTTGTTACGTTTTCTGCAAGGATTTTATGCCTTCCTTTAGGTCGCTTTGAATAAATTACAATATACCTTTATTTAAACTTTTATCCTCGGCTATTTGGTGAGAACTTCAATTTTGGCCATGTCTTGTCACAATACATTTGTCTTAATTTAGTTATGTATTATTAGATTTAAATAATAATTCTTCTGTCGTTATACTTGTAATGAAATTCACTAACAAATTTTGTTGTTGTATTTTTTTATTAAAATGGCAGGTTTTTAGGATATTTAGAGGTAGAATCTTTGAATGGGCGCCATTTAAAATTATAAAAGATAAAATCGTGTTTTTGTATAGATTAACCTTGTTATTATAAACATTTCAACACATTTTTAAAGGTATACTTTATTAAGCATCTGATATTACATTTTATAGAAACACATACGGAAAGAAAATAGGAAAACATAGAACCGGAGATCTTTGTTCATATGGAGAAATGTGTATGCCTTGACCTCAGCAATAATGTGATATACCTTTGTCCAGAGGGTTATAGTACACGGAGTATAATAATTCAAATACATTGGAATTGGTATTCAAAATAGTTTTTTCGTAATTATTCAATATTTTTAAAAATAAAACTGTAAGGCTTTCACATTTTAGTTCTCCGCCGTTATAAGACCTTTCTCGACTATTTTTCCTGTCAAATACTGAGACTTCTCTCTATTGCATTCTTTCAATTTTTTACAAGGACGTTTTAGTCTCCACGGCTCTTCAAATATTTATTTGCTGCAGCTTTTCTTATGCTGTTTAAAATTTATTGGTTTTTTATTATAGATAATAATGTGAAGTTATGTAGAAGAAAGTAGTTTTTTGAAAGTCACTTTGAAGTTCCCAGATGAAGTGTAATTTTATTTTTATTTTCGTCCTATAAAACGGGAGATACACGGTATTACATTATGGCAGTAAAACAAATCAAAGTGTTAAATAAGTGGTTTGGGTCTAAATCGCATGTCCATTATACCACTGCAATAATTATAAGTAAAATAATTAGAGATAAATATTACTCTAAACGTTACATAGCCACTAATATAGATAAATAAACAATATATCATACAAATCCTGATAAATAACAAATATATTATAATAACAATACCAGGTTATTAGTTTGTAAATTTTAATAAGTATATATTGAATTCAAGAAATTGTTAAAAGATAAGTATACAATGAAGGACTGGTTTATAATTAAAAAAAAAACAAGTTTCTTTTGAAGACATTTGTGTCAAACTGTCAAAGTGAACATCAATGTCCGATCCACCCAAAAGCTTTGTATTATATAACCACTCTACATCATCCGCAACAGAGGAAGAGACGATCGCATCGCTGTGCGTAAGTGACGTAAGTTAAACAAAAACTTGTTTCTGATTGCGATATCTGAGGGCCCCCAAGCAGTACGTGTCATCCACCCGACCTCGGACCAGGCCCCACAGATGTATTTGCTCCAAGGCCCGTCTCAGACTCAGACTCGTCAACCCAAAAATCTCTATCACCTCATTGTATGGAACTAAATACGTATAAACATTAAATCACATGAAAAATTAACATCTCAAAAACCTCTTTTGCACCTTTTCATAGTACGATAGTTCTTTATCAACTATCACGCCCAAGTCTGTAACTAAATTAACTCTTGTAATTGACTGTCCGTTTCAATGTTAGTTGTATTTTGTGGAACTATTTTAAAAGTCATAACATGGCACTTTGCAGTATTAAAATTAATTTTATTTGGGCTATCCCATCTATAAACATTATCCAGATCAGCTTTTAGTACTTCAGCGTCCTTTAGTGAAGAAATGTGATAAAAAGTATCAAATAGTCAGCAAATAACAAAGACTACCGTTTCACGTAGTCACACAAATCGTTAATCGTAATTAAGAATAATTAAGGCCCTAAATTTAACACCGCATTATACTAGGAAATCAGATGACAAATAATCATTATAAAATACAAACTTTTTCGGTTAATCAAATAAGAATGAAAAAAATTAGTTATGTTATTTGAAAATCCATAATGTTGCAGGTCTTTCATTAAAACAAAGTGATCGAACACCTTAGCCAGATGAAGATATATTGCATCAGTCTGTTGATTAGGAGATACCTATTTACAAAAAAAGTCAAATAAATGTATGTAAATAATGCTTTCAAATATTTTAGCAGGTGTTTATAAAACGGCTACAGGATTTATGATTTAGTGTTTGGCATTATTTCCTGCTTTACAAATAAAAATAAAAAATAGGCGTTACTTTAGTCCATTTCAATTTTTCAGTAATTGTGCTTGATTTTAAATTTAAACTGTATACTATTTTAATTGTTTGATTTCAATAAATTCACAACCTTTGAATTTTTTCTGAGGTAACAAGTCAGAGCCTGTAAGTAGTTTTAGATTTCAACTTTTTAATAGCCAAT
This sequence comes from Homalodisca vitripennis, assembly GCF_021130785.1. Lineage (NCBI taxonomy): Eukaryota > Metazoa > Arthropoda > Insecta > Hemiptera > Cicadellidae > Homalodisca > Homalodisca vitripennis. Next base: position 50,073,231 of record NC_060214.1, on the reverse strand, counting down.
CTAACATCCTGGTTGGTGGCCCGGTCCAGAATCTGACAATCGGCATCCCTCATAGGGGTCTCCTTCATTGCCATCTTCACTGTTGGTTCCACTTTGTAATCTTTATAATATAAACTAATCTTTAAAAACTTTACAATCTGGCTACCATTATTTAATGTCACACCGTTGTAGTCCATCACAAATAAAGTGTTATTGATAGACTTTTTACTCTTTATACATTTGTAAGACTGTTTACTATCTCCAACAATTTTATTTTCAGCTTCATGAACAGAGTTCATGACATTAAAGCTCCGTATAATAACTCTGTTAATGAAGCTTGTAATGCCCGGAAAGAGAAAGGGCCTCAGTCCAATTCATCAAACTTTCGGAAAATCGTAAAAAACTGTTCACAATTTAAGTTTTTAGAGTTAAATACAATTTTATTGCTGTTTTTTATTAAAATATGACCCCTTTTTGATAGGGCAAACACGTATTCTACTTTTAAATTAAATAATTTGGGCAAAAAGAAAAATATTTTCGCCTTATTTATAAGGCGGACTAAGGCCCTTTCTCTGTAAAACGTAATTTATTTATTTTATCTTTATAGACTAATTTAAGGGTGTTTAGTCTTCTGAGCAGTGGAAGAAGGTAAATTACAATAAATTTAAATATAAGTTACACAGATTTTGTGGAAAATGTTTTTTATTTTTACAACAATAGGCTAAAAAATTCTACAAGAAAGCAATTTCAGATTGCTAAACAACTGTTTACAACTTTAGGCCTCATCACCTCTCTCCGCACCAAACCACTCACTCACAAATTTCATTGTAGAACTCATGATGTTCTTGAGGTATGTACTGCATTAAATTTTTAATATAATTTATTTTGGCTTCTTTGATCCCCACTTTTCCTTCTGGATAAGCTCTGTCGGTTGGTAGAGCTGGATCACCACTTTCAGTGTCGGAGGTTGAAAGTGTGCACAATGACAGCCATTAATAATAAAGTCCCTTGCTTGAACAGTTCCCTTAATCCCAGAATCGTAAAAGAAATGCATCATTGAAACTGATGCCAAATTGAACTTTGCGGTTTGACGGATTGTTTCTGCCTCTCGTTTCTTCCGAAACGCATGATTTGTTTATAAAATTCTTGCCACCAATTTTTGTAGCATACGATGTCCTCTGTCTCAACTTCTCTTACTATGAATTTGGATGGATTTGTAGAGGAAGTTATGATTAGACTGGTTATTTCATGAACTGAATAAAAGCGATCAATTCTGGTTAGCCTTCGTTTAATAACCCCAAAGTCCCGATCGCACGGCATAAAAGAATGGCCACGGATCGGAAAAATACTGTTTCGATACGTTTGAACCTGTTCAAATCAGTCAAAGCAAGCAATAATCTGCACAAATATTGATTTTTATTTTTTCCTGAACAGTTGTCGGCATAAACATGCAGGTCAGTGACAGTTTTAGGTACTTCTGGAAGGTATTCCATCAAAAGAGAACATACTTATTGGGCCCCTTTTTTGCTTGACTTTTTTGCTTGACCCTCGTGATACAAATAAATGTTTTCTTGATCGGTCTGAATTTTGTGAATGCCCAAGACGTTCAATGTTAACTGACGCAAGTAAAACGTTTCCTGAACAGGAATGTTTGGCAATGAAATATTTTGCATATAATCAATGCTTATTGCTAATACATGGTCCTGCTTGTCTTTTTTCTCTTTTTCAGGTTGGTCATAGAACTTGTTAGCCCTTCTTTTGTGAACGAGTAACTCAGATGTTGCAACTCTTTTTCCTGCATCACAAAGAACGGATTCTAGATTTTTACTTTAAGTTCCTCACAAATCCCACAGCAGTCTACCTGAGGTCTGCCAATTCTGAGATAGTAGTTTAATTAAAAAAAAACATTCTAAATGAGCTGTAGCTACATTTCAGACTGGGGGTGCTTAGTTTTAAACATGGAATACATTATTTGAATATTTAGCTAGCATATAAGTACTTCACAGTTTTCTTTGAGTAGTGACTTTTCTTTAGTTTCAAAAGATTCAATGTGTTGTTTCATAAGAATTTTAGTTTCTCGAGGAATTGCATTTCCTTTGCCGTTGTACCCTCTCATGTCTTTTGGAATTTTTTCCCAGAATGGCTAGTTTTTGAAGTCTTTTGATTCGTTTTACGGTTACTCCATGAGCTGCCAAAAACGTTACTCGACATACCTGTATTTTTGTGTTCTCGAATTAAAACATTGTAAGTGAATGATTTTTTGGTTAGCTCCGATCACTGTCAGGTTCCCTGGGACGGACGTCGTCGTACATCATGCAGGTCGATCAAAACCCTGTAGGTAGATATCTTGCTCGTTCTTGGACACCATACTGTGAAGTCGAGCGAATATGATATCAACGTTGTCACCAAATCTTCTCGCTGCAAACTCATCCTGCATCTGTAAGAAAATATTAAAATGTAAAATACTGTTTTTATTAATACGAATTCTCATGGTATTACATTCCTTAGATAAATCCAAGATATTCCGTTTATATCACATGCTTGTGTATGGGTGTTATCATATTGTGACTAGCCTAAAAACAAGAACAATAGAATAGTTTTATAAATTTACCTGTAAAGTGGTCCAGGATTTGACAGCAGGAGCTTCTATCCCCTCTAGAGTTTGATATAGGATTCACCTTTAATTCTAGCAATTTTTCCTTTTATTGGCTTTCCATAGCTCTGGTTGGGACTCCTTCTCTTCTTTCCTTTAGGGATCTTCATCCATTGCTTAACCGTATTAAAGGTTAAGTTTATCTTTGTACAATTAAACCTAAAAATTCCTGAATAGCAGATAATCAAACTACAGTACACAGTAAACAATAAAATATTAAGTTTAACTTTGAAACTATTGATCAATAATCAATACCGGTAACTAATTTGTAAAATTTAACCTCAAACTCACTGCATAACACATAACCAAACAACAGTAGACACAGGAATGCTGGGAATGAACAAAACAGCTGTAGAAGTTCATGTTTTTCATTGGAACATGTGATAGGCATATAGTAAGAAAACGAAGAGAAAGTTTACTCCTTCTCTTTACAAAATTATATTAGAGGAGCTTATATCTCCAGCAACCAGTAGGACAGAGGTCCTTTCAACTTAGTTTGATGTGTTTATTGCCAAAGATAATATTTTCGGGCTTAACTCATTTTCGCAAAATTTGTGACTGAGGCCCTTTCTCTTTCCGCTGATCTTGACCATACATTTTCAATGTCATATGGTATTCGTGAGCACGACATTTTTTGTATTTTGTGTGAAATATGCCTTTTAGTTTTGAATTTGAAATAATATTTTTAGTCCCATTTTCAAGTTGTCAATCTTACAATTGCTATTAATGCCAGAGTGGTTACTCTGAAATTCAATGTGGATTTCACAATAAAAAATTCTGTCAGTTATTACCTACACAAGCAAGAGCAAAGTAGAAACTGGTATATGCATAATTTTTAATAAACAACAAAAATAAAAAATGTTATATAATTTATTTTTTTATTCAACGTTATGGCGATGAAACAGAAGTTATTGAGTTAAAGAAAATTTCAAACATTTTTACTTTGAATGTAACTAAAATGTTCCATTGGATTCAGCATGAAATTTTATAGAATATTATTCTTGAGGATTTGTTTACAAGTGATGATATTTATGTGGGATTTACCGTTCAATATTTTAGAAACTCACCATTTTGGAATTTACTCTGTAAAGATCAAATGTTGTTAGACCTTAGTAATAAGTCAAGTGACAAAATATACAAAATTTCAAGTTTGTGGCTTAATTCGTTATCGGGATATCACACTGAGTTGCTAAAGCAAATTCAATTAAAGGGTTTGGAAAAATATTAAAATCTAACTGATCTATATAAGAATAAAACAATACAAGAGTCTCATTGGACAGAAATTAAAGAAATCCTGACAAATTATTCCAATAAAGTAAACTAGTTAGTTTATCACACGTTAAAACGTCAAATATATGTTCATAGCTGAACCACATGAAGTGATATGCGCCATCATCAAACTCTATTTTGCCTATAACTAAATGAAACTTTATTGAAAATTTAAAATATGGAAATTTGTAGTATTATGTGGTCAAATAGACGCACAGAAATTACATTTTTCTAACCCTCGAGTGATAAACTTCGTTAAAGGTCAACAAAAAATAACAGCTTTCCTTTTGCCAGTCATATTCTGTTTGCCGTAAGCAAGGCAAAGGAAGTTATATAAGCTATCAGAAAATTTCAAAGGTTAATTAGCTGCCATAAACCTTTGGTAAATATTTTTAGAGGTAAGAGTAAAAGTTATTTTTGACCCAAACTTAAAGATATGTAGAGGCATTTCAGTAGTTGAAATATGCTGTTTACGTTATAAATCAAAACTTAATATGATTATAATAAATAAGGGCTCTATTTAGGTGTTTTTGACTTGGGAGGTTGTTTCTATGGATAGCCTACTTTTAAGAAGCATTGAATCAGTATTGGTTCCCCCTCATATTAGGCAATTTCGACAAATTTATACATATCAACCTACTTCTCCTTCGGCGTGACGCTCGGGTAAAGCTTAGTATATATTGTAGGAAATGTAGTAAGCAAGGTCGTCATAAGTTACAAAACATATTTGAATACTATTTCTACTCTAAGTTTAGTTTGAAGTTAAAGAATTATTTGTAACCCGTATAGCTAATATAAGCAAAACATAAGTGTAATATACATAGAAAAACCAAAATTATCCAGACACTTACATATATTCCACGACGCGAGCTAAGGAATTGTAATAAAATTATCAACGTTTATTATCATGACTAAAATATCTCTAAAAATAACTGTATATGGTTATTTAATACCAATACTGGGATACTACATTGAAAGAGGGATACTTGATTAATCTAAAAGTGAATAATTTAATTGTATATCGTATTTCACATGTAGTGAAGCACAACTGAAAAGAATAATCGTTTCTACCAAAATAAACTTATAGAGTTCGTCAAGTTTTAATCAATTCTCAGAATATTCTGGCGTCTTTTATTGTTATAAAAACGAATTATTTTTGGAAACTCATTATATCGTATTTTATCTCAGTCTAAACAACCTTAGACTTAATGTGTAACACGTGAATCGAAAGTTCTGTCATATCTAATTTATAACGAAAAGTCTTGTTCTTGAAATAGATATGGATTAAATTTCCTGTTATTAATTTTACGGTTTGGTTATTAGCTTATAAAAACCAATTTAAACATCATTATCAGTGACCAGTTATTTCAAAGATTATTCGCAATCATTCATTTAACAGAAATAAATATGCACTGGGAAAGTTAAACGTATTAAACTAAGAATTAAGGTCAGGCAGAGGTTTTAGTTGCATTCTGCTCAGCCCTTTAACTCTTCGTTGTACTGTAGTTGTGTACTTATAAACATATCTCCCAAAATCCCAAACAGTTTATCTGTGCAGATTGGCTGATCAGGAATATAGATTTCCTTTTTAAAATAATTTATAAATAAACCAATAGTAATAAAATAGTGAGGAAATTGGCCAGGTATCTAGTAGCCTTACGAAACTAGATAAATAGGGTATATTTTTTATAATGTAGAATTCACATGATTCAATATTTTATTTATTAAAATTGGAATAATTTTATAGGGGTATTCATGATTTATAGTTACTTTACATTGCATAGAATGAAAATTAACTTAATAGATAAATAGGAATTAGCAAAATGTATTTTTAAATAAACATTTAATGTTTCAAAACAATTCAATATAAATGAAATTTATTATTTATGATCTACCAAAATACGGTAAAGTAAGCAAAATGATCGAGAACAGTCTTTTTGTAACCAAAGCAAATTAGTCTACTGCTGAGTTAAGAATCTATATAAATTAAAATAAAAGTCGTATCGTTTTCTCCAACGTCAGTGGGGCTGAACATATACTTTCAGCGCTGAATGGGTTTTTTTGGGGGGTGAGGGGGAAATCAGATGGTTAAACATATAATCGTCATACAAACATCTTTAGATTTACTATTTAAAAAAAATTTATTAATATAAGTGTACCGCAATTAAATAATTTTCGTTAAGGATAAGTGTTATTTAGTTCACTGAAAATCGCGATATGAGGAAAGTTACATGATGATGCCGTTACTAAACTGTTCCAACCTCACTGTAAGTATTTTATAACAGTATAGTAGCCTATGACATTTCTCTGTTACTCTATCTTTTTTTTGCTACGGGTTTATGTTTTTTAAGAATTAAATTCATTATTAAGCTTGCGTATTTAAAATTAAAGGGATTAAGTTGAATACTGTATATTTTTTTATGTGATTTACATAAGTATCAGACTATTATTTTAAGACTGTTCAAAGTGAGGGAGGGAAATAAAAACACAATTATTAATATTTTTCTCATTATATTGATCTTCTCCTATTTAAATTTCCTTACTTAAAAACATTTAAGAGACTGGTTGCATTGTGAAATCTTAAATTAATTAATAAATTAGCTTTTGAATACATTTCTTATAAAGTGTTTTAGAATAGAGAATTCTTTTCTATATATTTGTGTTATAAAATCAATAACAAAAACTCAGATTCTATATCAAAATGTGAGTAATGGAACATTTATCATTTAATGTAAATTAGTATGTTTTTACACAAAGATAATTATTTTTAAGAGTATAAATATGTACTATGTATCAATATTACAATATTATATATTGCATTATGTTTCACTGATAAGCGGCAACGCTATTAAGGGAGTAGTCGTTGTAGGGTATACAAAACTTGCAGTAAATCAAGTTTCAATAAAGGTTGCTAGTGATAAAAATTTGATTTACTGCAAATAGCTAACTTTGTCATTGTGCAGCTTTCACACGCAAAGTCGAAGTGTTCCTGGCAAATGTATATGTGAAATTATTTATTAAATAATACGTCCGGTTTTTGTATGTAATAACAACTTTCTTATTGGAAATGTTTTGATTAGAAGAGCATTAATAATATTAGTATATCACATCATGTCATGAGCGCAATCTGTGCGTGTATAGTGGTATTGCCAACAAGATAACGAAAAAAGACAAGTCTTTATTTTAACTTTATACAGATTAAAATATAAAAATAGAATATACAAAAAGTATATCACTGATGTAGGGTAGGCCTAAAGAGTGCTGAAAACTAATAAAAATTTATTTTTTTACTATATTAAAATTAATGGTGCAAAATTTAATACGTAACATACATGATACAAAGGTGTTTTCGAAACTTACGGACATGTTTGTATGTAAAACATTTATTTAATTAAAAACATATTACTATGGCTACGATTGGAGAGCAAAATACAAGAAAATTAATTTTGTGAACTTAGTATCAGTTAACAATAGTGAGCTCAGAATTTGGGAACATGAGAATGAAGGACAGCTTACAAATTTTAACGAGCTTCTTTGAGGTTATTGCTAGAACCTTCAGTGCTAGAATAACTCACGGTCCCTTCAAACGAACCAAGCTCTAACCTTTTTTGCAATATCTACTGTGAATGAAAAATGGAGCACCTTATATGAGGAATTATTCGTATAATTTCCAATCGAAGTTCCTGATTTCTGAGAGAAACGAAACTCTAGAACTCGACCGGTGTATGTGGACTGATGGCACTTGGAAACTCATGGCTTTTAGAAGGTTTCCGTCATTAGGACTGAATATTAAGTATATATTTAAGTAGGAAAGTTTCTCACTAAAAAAGTATGTAAATTTTAATAACGAAACTATGGTTTTTGCAATTATAATTTTTATTCATCAAACCGATGTATACCATTTATTATATAGTATTACCTTTATACCACAACGACGGCAGAGCAACGTATAAAGGTAATTAAGGCTTAATATGAAAGAAATTCAGTTGCCCTTAATGATGTTGGTAAACGAGTTATGTAAGGATACTGTTTTTTTTATAATTTTTTATAAAAACAGAATAACATCGATATATGATTACAAATATATTCTTATAAAGTGTTGACCTACACGATAAAAAGAATGTATAGGGAAATAATGAACTTGCAGTATGTAAAATGAAAAAGATCATTACACTTTTTTAATGGAAAATGGAAGAATAAACAATCAATCTGTAACTGTTATACACCTAACTCCATCATTAACCATTGAAATATAAAGTACGACCCAAAATGATTTAATATTATAGTGATTTATTTTATTTGGACTTCTTAGTATCTACCAAGTATACTAAACATAATTAAAGATTCTATTATAAAGAAAAATATATTAAATTAAAATGTGTGAAGATGACATAACTTTTCATTTATATTATTCACCGTTACAGAGTTTTAAGAAGGTCAGCGATCCATTCAAAAGTATCATTAATAGAACTGGTTTAATAAAAAAAATACAAATTCAAGTTTTAAATTAATGGTTCATGAAAATTATAAATCTAGTAATATAAACATAATATGTAGTTTCAATATAATTAAAGGTTTTATTTGTTTATTTGATATTAAAAATACCTGTCATAGATATAAAGCATTTCATTGAAAAACCTAAATGCTAAATGGATAGTGAAATGATGTAATTGAAATGAATAATAATAATAACACTTAAATACACATGAAAATAGCTATTCGTCATCATAACGAAAAAAATTACATGCTTCAAGTAATAATTGAGATCGAAATGACGTTCGCTGTAATATTTATTAAATGAATGCCATTAGAACCATTTCAGAATCGATTAATAAACAATTAAAAAAATAAACATCCTTAGCGTAATATAAAAAAGGAAGATTTTCATTTACAACACAGTTCTTTTCCAACAAAATCATAGTCGAGGGCTTTTCAGGAATCACGAATTTAACGCTTTTGTTTCACCGCAATCGAATGCAACCGACCAGAAGCAACAACCTCAAACCAGCACATTACTCGAACTCGTTAGTTATGTTGCAAAATGTTTGGTCCACAAAATGAGTTCGTTACATTACTGATACTCACTTTGGTACATATTCATTTTATTTTAAAATATCGTGTTACAAACCAGAAGCCTATCAATCAAGAGCTTATGAAAGGCTAACCTTTCATACGAATGGTTAGCCATTATAACATTTCATATGAATGTTATTACGTTTGCCTATCATCAAAGCAACGTAATAACATGCACTGAAAATGTTATTTCTGCCTGTCTGAACGATATCTTGAGAAGGAATAAACCTATAGAAGACATGAAGCTTAAAAGCTACATAAGCTGGAATAATGTAAATGTCACCCAGTTTATGCTATTATTTGTGTATTTCTCTTTTAATTAAATAATTAAATTTAGGTATTAGGTAATCAAGTTTTTGTTGTTTGTTTGATTACTGTTAATTACATGCTTTTTCTAATGCAAGGTTCACATTGAGAGCATTATATAACGTTTGATAATATTCTTATGTATTAAAAAAAGAAATTCCATTTTAGTCTCACTAAAACTTAAGGACGGTTGGATCGATTTAGCTAACTTTAATTTTAAAAAAATTGTAGACGTCCCAGGAAGATTTAAAAGTGAGATGAATTGCCAATTTTTGTCAGAACATGTAATAATTATGGAAAATAAATGTAATATTTACCAATCATAATCCAAAGTTAACTGACCCGAAACAGCTGTTGAAACTTTCAGCCTAGTTCACCAAAGTGGCAGTAATATTTTATTATATTTAAATGTTAGAAAATATTGAATAATTATACTGCGCTGTACTGATCACTATTGTTATACAGATTGCGAAAACAAAGTTGCTAATTTTTATTTTAGAATGCATCAGTGACGAACAATCAAGTGCCGAAAGACACTTCTAAATTTAAATAGGTTTTTTATATATATGTTCTGGATCGGGGCTCAAGAAAAACTCAAATATAGTACTTGAAATACCTAGTATATACAATATTAACACACACAGACAAAAGTTGTAACTTTTTGACGAAATTAGCTTTTCCATTCTAATATGCATATATTTATTTATAAAACAAAACCTAAAATAGAACCAGACAAAAGTTTTTGGCGTTTTTAATCTGTTCTATGTGGATACTGAAATGACATGTACCTAATATCTATACTTATGCTTAAAAAATGTAGGATTACATCTTATTGTATCGTAAAATAATAATTCCACTAAGACACTATGGCTTTCTTATTTGAAGCTAGAAGTTCACATTAATTAAGCAAGCAATAATTAAACGAAACATTGCTACTTCTAATTTTGAGTACCTATTTTATTACTGTATAAACAAGAATTTAAATAAATAAGCAACAATGAAATAAATTAATAAATTTCCGTTCGTTATAGTTGTTACAACATTTTGTTCGTTTGGATAATATATCCAGAGTAATTTCCTGATGCCCGCATTGGTATTTACTCCGAACTCATACTGAGTGTTACACAGATTGTTTTGCACTGTAACTGAACATTCAAATTTACAAAAACTAAAGGTACTTATTTTCTTTAACCTTGCATACGCTCTTCCCTGCCAAATAATTATTACTCAGACAAAGTAAGATAAGCGGACCTAGTTTTTATATCACTTTTTATAATAATAGACAAATTCATACATTGTATAAAATAACTATCAGTCGATATAAACTACGTAATATACTAAAAAAGTAAATTATTTGAAATGAAAAGCATAATTTGCATTGATAAAAAGACATAATGTCATGAGTATTAAGAAAATATAACCATGAAAAAAGAAGTAGGAAAGTTGATAGAAAAATCCCTTTAGATATTAAAGAAATAATTAAATATCTATTATTTTTAAACAAAGAAATATACAGATAATCATCGTTAAATTAATAATTTTTTTGTTATGCGTTTAATTATTTAAAGTTAGCTATAACTTATATCATCACTTTTGGACCAAATTCTGGTTACAATAAAAGTGTGTTTAAAGTTGGTTTAAAGTTAATTGTTCACACTAATTTATATAATCATCGAAATTGGGTAGTTATTTCGATGGGTTTAATCAAACATGATCTTTTGAAATATCGATATAAAAAGAGAGATTCTTAATAATTATCCTTTTCATATTAATTTTTCCAATGGATTCTAGAAAGATTGTACTTAAGTGCCTGAAAAACAAACAGAAAAAGGATCTGCATTATCTAGTATTATAGATCTCAATAAAATCTTAGCAATAAAACAAAAACGTTGTTGGAGTACTATAAGCTTCAATAACGCTCAGCCAATAAAAGTATAAATAGATGGTTTTGGTAGATAATTAGATTGTCTCGTAGTAATCTAGCAGGTCATAAGTGCTTAAAATATACTTTCTAATATTTATTAAAAATTTTGTATTAAATAAAATCAATGAAATAGGCTGTTAATTTTTAAATTTGTATGATGCCCATCTTTAAGTGTATGCTGAAATAAATGAGAGGCATCTAGACATTCGACTTTGATCTTATTACTATGTATCAAAGACCTCACTTGATACAAAGATTCCACCGAACTCATTTTTAAATAATTAATCATTAAGTAGATGTACGAGACACGGTGTCCTTTGCTTGGTCTCTCATATTAGTTAAACGACTGCATAGAGTAATAATTATTGCTTGATTTGGTACATTCTCAATATAATTTTGCATTATATTTTGATAGTTTCAACGTTATTTTCAATTTATAAATGCTAGAACAGAACTAATTCAAAGAAATGAAAGATTCCGTGTTACTGAATTATGGTTAGTTAATTAATGTTACAATGCTTGTTGGTTATTGCAGTGATATTATGTTACTTTTGCTGGAATAAGGTATATTTCTCACAGAAGATAAACTATTCAGTGAGAATTTAGTACTTTATTTGTTAAAGAATGGCAACGTAGCTGACAATGATAACAAGAGGGTTGTTCCATCACTCGGTACAAAAGCTTTGTTTTATTGGCACTTACTCATTTTCGTAATTACACTTACTTGCAAGTGTAATTAAATACTTTTAAACAAGTTATAAACTTCTCTTATTCAACCTGTGATTATTTTTCACAGAAGCTAAATAGCTCTTATAAAGTTTTTATTGTTTTATAGTGCCTGGAATAAATTTATAAGGATATTTTTACAATCTCCACCTCGTCCTTTTAACTTTTTTCGACAGAATAGTAGTCAACAGTGTCCTCATTCTGACTATTGAACTCAGAGTTGATTCTTCACACTATCCAGACTTCAGACTTGTAAACTCTAAAGAGGATTACGTAGTTTAAGCGAAAAGAGATCATTAAACTGCATTTTGAAAAACTATTAGAGTCACACAATAGTCTAAAAAAAGTTGTTTTATCGCCTAAACCAAATAAGAGAAAAATGAAAAAGTTAGAGGTTAGCTTTACCCTCGACGTAAGTGGAATAAACGAGACTACTGACGTAATATAATAATATAACTTTTGTAAATTACCAGTGCATTAAAACTGTATTGATATAAGATATTTTTTATTTATGGCCTCTCATATGGGACACTTATAATAAGTTCGAACATGTCGTACACTATTAATACAGTGCAGTTGAAAAAAAAAATAGTTATTTTGCAAAAAATATATTCGGTATCTAGAATTTTGGAAATTGCAAATAATATTCTGAGTAAGGCCGAAAAGTACACTTTAGTTAATGTTTAAATTAAAATTTGAATGAAAATAATACTATTTTTTATTAAAGATATTAGTTTGAAAATTCTGTATTAATTATACCATCTATATCGCTTTAAAAAAATATGTGTGAATACAATTGACGTATAGTACGAAAGATTTCACAATGAAACTATCTAATACACATTGATTATTTATTGAAATTGCTTGGATAGGGAAAATGACGTTAAAGATTTAGTTTAACCGGATGAAATTAATTAATGTTTGTGGTAAACTTCTAAAGCATTTTCATTAAGGGGAGTCGGTTGACCCTATCTAACTCTATGTTAAATTATCAAAGTTTCCGTACCTTTATATCAGGAACCGTTTATGGTATCAACATAATTTTTTTAAATTTTGTTTATTGAAGTTTTTTAATCTTTTAACCCGAGGAAATAAAAAAAATTTAAAAATAACTTTTTTTTATTTGTTAAAATAGTTTAAAAAACCATGTTTTATTGTAAATAAACTGTAATAACTTTTTTTACAAATATTTTTAAAATCTGAAGGGTCAACTTTTTTAGTTTTAAATTTTCTACAAAACAAAACAAAAATCATTGAGATATCTTGAGTAGTTCCTGAAATATTAGTATATAAGTGCAAAAAAAGTAAACTTACGGGAAATTACGTTTAAAAATTATTCTAAACAAATAATTATACATACACCTACCTTAGTGCATTCCTGTTCCATAAGATGGATTGTCTGGGTCCCCTCCATCCTCATATTCATCCTTTAGCCTCCTTCTTGCCAATACTGCACTCTGCCGGCACTTCTTCTCAATTTCACTGACTGCTTTCTCGGCCTTCGCAATTCTAGTTTCATATAGTTTCTTTAGTGCACTCACACAGTTAACCCCAGCAATGATGCCTAACTTAGCTACAGTTTTGCACCTAGCTAGGTCGCCCAGGTTAAAACAAGCTAAGGCTTCATGCACACTGTTGTCAGTGGATTAATAATTAAGTTAATGTTTATTAAATAGCAAATATATACACATTAAGCACACAGACAATGTAACACGTTGAAGACGTACGGAAAAGAATAATACATATTTAGCTATAACAGCTGTTGTAAAAGTTGGCGCATGCGCACGTTAATTTCTTTGCTGTCGTAGTGTGTGTCTGTGTGAACCACCAATACACGCGGGTATTGTCAATTATTTATAACACCCCTCCTCAATATATGCGTGGATCGGTTACTTCAGACCCAAGGTCCCACAATGTTGCCAGTGTTTGATTGATGGTAGCGATTTCGTGAAAATATCGGCTACAATTTCGTCCGTCGGTATATGTTCCACCTTGATCTGTCCTTCTTGCACTTTCTCTCGGATGAAGTGATGACGAATGTCTATATGCTTCGCCCGAGGGTGAAACATAGCATTTTCTGACATCATTTTGGCACTCTGATTGTCGCAAAGAATTGTGCCGTCGATTGACTCCGTTGCTCCCAATTCAACCAGTAGACAACTCAGGAAAATGTATTCCTTTGCAGCCTCGCCCAGAGCCATGTATTCGGCTTCGGCAGTTGATTGTGCCACTGTTTTTTGCTTTCTGGCTTGCCAGCTTATGGCTGCGCCGCCAAACAAGAAGGTGTATCTTGTGTATGACCTTCTGTCCAGTGTACATGCACCCCAATTTGCATCAGCGTAGCCTGTCAATTTTCCGATATTTCCATCAAAATGCAGGGAATGATTGGCTGTCCCTTTGAGGTATCTCAAAACCTTTTTAGCGGAACCCCAGTGATGATCGGATGATTTGTCGTTGAATTGTGTGAGCACACTCACGGTGTATGCTATATCCGGCCTCGTACATACCACCAAGTACATCAATGAGCCTACCAGCTCTTTGTACGGATGATTATTTGAAGATTTTCCTCGGTCTTCTGCTGTTCCCTCGATTTTTGTACTTGGACTCGCTGGTATTTCCACCGGGTTACAGGAATCCATTCCAAATTTCTTCAAAATTTCCAGAACGTATCCTCTTTGTCCCATTTTGATCCCGTTTTGTTGATCAATTTCGATGCCTAAGAAATATTTGGCTTCTCCAAGGTCTTTGATGTCTATTTCTTTATTTACTTCATGTTTTACGTGATCCAGGAGCGCCTCATTGTCCGAAAATAACAACATATCATCTATCCAGACAGCAATTACGATGATATTATTTTCGTGCTTCGCAGTGAATAAACACGGGTCTGATACCGTCGGTTGCAATCCAATTTTTTTTAAAAGTTTGGTTAAATGGTCGTACCACATTTTTCCTGATTGCTTTAACTCGTAGATAGCCTTCTTCAAACTGCATACTTGGTTCTTTTTCTTCAATGCTTTCTGCATCTCCATAGCTGCTTCGTATGTCTTCGAATCACGTCTTTCAGTTCGTACGATATCATTCACGGCCTCAGCTAGCCCCTCAGGCAGCTCCATGTACAGCTCTTCCTTGAGCTCACTGTTCAAATATGCCGTCTTAACATCCCAATGCTGAACTTTGGTATTCAACCCTGCTGCTAACGCCATCGCAGTTCTAATCGACTCGAATCTTGCCACCGGAGCAAATGTATCGTCTTAATCAAATCCTGGTCGTTGAGTAAACCCTCGTGCGACGATGCGCGCCTTTCTGCGCTCGATTGCATCGTCTGGATTTAATTTATTCTTGAGTACAGTTCGTGTACCGATGACGTTCTTGTTTGCCGGCCTTGGCGTTACTTTCGAAGTCCCATATTCGAGATGTGACTTCACCTCGTCCATGATAGCACGCTTCCACAGCTCAGCGTCATCTCCAGTTAATGCTTTATCTTTTTGCACGTCGGCATTGAACACTAACTCCTCGAAGATGTGCCTATCTTCGTTGTTACATTCATCAGAATCGCAGGAGTCTTTTTGCTTGCGGTGTCTCTTTTCAACTTGCACAAAGGATGATTCTAACGGCCTTTTCAAAACACGACCCTGCTCGTCGTCAATGAATACGTCGTCGTCACCAGTATTCATATCTTTTCCGCGGCCTGATCCAGTGCTAGGGACACTTTCGGGTCTACGATACTTCCGTGGACGACCTCAGCTGCCGGTCCGTATCTTAGGCGGTCTGCCGACTCTTTTTCCCCTGACGATGAAGATCTCCTCGTTTTCCTGCTCGTTGACGATTTCTTTTTCTTCTTCTTCAAATTCAAGTGGATCCAATTCGACCTTCGCGTAGATTATTTCTGGCTTGTCCTGAATTTTCGATTGTTGATTCTCAAAATTTTTACTTTTTATCGACTCCTCCAGTGGATCAACGTTGGCTCTCAATGACCCCATATTCTCGTCAAAACGTACATCTCGAGTCACGACCGTTTTTTCCAGTATCCAGCCGCACTCTGTACGCTTTTGATTCCAGGTCGTATCCTATGAATCTACCTGCAGCAGCTCTCGGGTCCATTTTTCCAAGTCCGACTGTTTTATCTAATACGTACGCTCTCGAACCAAATATACGCATGTGTTTGAGGTCCGGCAACTTGCCGTGCCAAATCTCGTACGGGGTTTTTCCACCGATACATGTACTTGGACAGCGATTCCTGATATAATTCGCCGTCGCAATGGCTTCAGCCCAAAATGATTCTGGCATCCCTGTCTCGATTAGCATGCATCTGGCTGTATCCAGCAGCGTTCGGTTCTTCCTCTCCGCTACACCGTTCTGCTCAGGTGTGTACGACGCTGACAGTCTTCTCTTGATCCCCTCCTGCTTCAGATACTCGTCGAAATCTCCATTTCGGTATTCCCGACCGTTTTCCGACTGTAAAAATTTAATTTTTCGGCCAGTAAATGTCTCAACAAATTTTTTATATTCTTTGAACTTACTAAGTACTTCGGATTTCTTCTTCAAGAAATACACCTCGCACCACGTACTGCAGTCATCGGCAAACGTCACCATGTACTTCGATCCGCCGTTGGAATTTGCCCTCATTGGCCCGCAAACGTCGGTATGTACAATCTCCAGTGGCACTCTACTCCTGCCAACCCTTTCTGTGAACGATCTGGCAGCCTGCTTACCACGACAGCAAACGTCGCATACTGTTGCTTTGCCCTTGAACGACAAATTTATCCCGGTTGCCAGCTGCTTATCAAATAATTTATTGACTGCATCCATGTGTATATGCCCAAGTCTCCTGTGCCAAAATTTTCGGTGAAATTTTTGCCCCTTTCCTAAAAGGTTTTTGACTTGACGTGTCTTCAGAATTTGCTTGCGCTCGCGTAACCACCTGCGCATGTTCAGTATTTTCTTCTCTTACAAAGTACAGGTCTCACACTCTATCGGCGATAATCACGGTTTTGCCATCTGTATTACGTACGTCAGCTAATTTGTCATTGAAGATTACTGTATTACCTTTGTCAGTAATCTTCGATACCGACATCAGATTAGTTCTTAATTCCGGTACATACAGCGTCCCATGCAAGTTCGCGGTTGAAATAACTCCACCACTTACATTTATCTTGGCTACGCCCTTTACATTTGCAATTGACGATGCTTCTGTTGCTAACTTAAGCACCGAATCGCACGTCACCGTATCTTCAAGAATATCCTCGTCGCCGCACATGTGAGTTGTGCATCCACTATCCAAACACCACTTGGATTGGCTATGACGTGGAACCTTGTTGACCTCTTCTCGGTTCAGTTCCGAGATGTAAAAATCCTGTGTTACCCTAGCACATCCTTGTATTGATCTTCCATCCTCCTTTTCGGGACAATTTTTGGCAAAATGGCCAACCTTGCCGCATTTGAAGAATTTCCCCTTGAAATTACCTTTTTCGCCGCCGCCGCCGCCACGTCTACCAAAATTACGTGTTCTGGATGTGGCCATGAATGCTTTGTCTTCGGCGTCTTGTGAATCGCCTACCCTGGCCAAACATTCATTTAAGATTTTTATCTTGAGCTCTTCCGGCTTCGGCAATTGATCACGACTCTCGATTACGCACCTAAAATTCTCAAAACTTGGTGGCAAACCGTGCAGTATCATAGTAGTTAACAGATCTTCATGAATCTCGATATCCATTTCCGCCAATTTGTCAACTACGTCGAAGAAGTTGTCCAGGTACTGGTGTATACTTTCCCCCTCCTTCACCTTATGCACGAACAGCGACTTCAATAACGTGGCTTTCTTGCCGGCCCTTTTGATGCGTAGATCGCTTCAAGTTTCAGCCACAGCTCACGAGTTGTCTTACAATTTTTAATATTTTTCAACTCTGATGGCGCCATTGCCAAAATGATGCTTGCCTGAGCTGATTGATCTCCATCTTCCCACTTGACTACAGCGCTTCCATTTTCAACACTTTCTGCCGGTTTCCGGAGACTTCAATCGGCATACGGCCATAATTTCTTCTGAATCAGCAATGCCCGAATCTGAATTTTCCATGTGTCGTAATTGTCCTTCGACAGTGCTTGTATATTGCTACTTGTACCAGCCATCCCTTTTAGGTTATACAAATCACTTTTTAACACAAGGTGATACACACACTTAATTTCACTTTTACTAACTTTTATTAACTTTTAATGCCCAACGCTATCACACAAACGTTACTGGGCCCATAACCTGCTGTAAATAAATAGTCAGAGGATTAATAATTAAGTTAATGTTTATTAAATAGCAAATATATACACATTAAGCACACCGACAATGTAACACGTTGAAGACGTACGGAAAAGAATAATACATATTTAGCTATAACAGCTGTTGTAAAAGTTGGCGCATGCGCACGTTGATTTCTTTGCTGTCGTAGTGTGTGTCTGTGTGAACCACCAATACACGCGGGTATTGTCAATTATTTATAACACACACCAGTTTCTAGAGTCTTCAACATAACAAATTTTCTTTTATGCAAGCGGGACCAAATCATGTTGTTCAACGACTCGCTCATGTTTTGAGTACTGCCACGTAGACATTTGTTGAGTAATTCAGGTGCAGCTAAGTCTTTGAAAATTGGCTTGATTACATCCATGATACTCGTGGGAAGGTGGAAGTGTGCGTTGTGGTCGTACCTTTGTTTTTTCAAACTTGCTTGCCAAAATTTGCACCAGGTATTACCAGTTTTTGGGCAAAGCGCGTGAGCTGGTTCCTCATCAATGGAAACTAAATGAAAAAAGAGAGCCCATACTGCTTGTTTCATTTGTTGCAGGCTGGTTGTATTCCTCCTAATGGCAAGTCCATAATAAATGGCTATTTGTTTTATAGCAACACTAGTAAGTCTGCCTCGGCCGCCAATTGATTTGCCATCAGAAAGTTTTTGGTTGCCCTCTTTTGTTGTTTCAAAGCCAGTAGTCTTGTTGACATTCGCTTTTGGACGTGTCCAACGCACTCCAACTTTTCTATTTTAAATCCAGGGCCATATGGCATTAGCGGTGACACAGTAGCGTACGATGATGTATCATCATCGCCAAGATAGTACTTATATCTAACATTGTGGACAGTTTGAGATCTCTTAAAAATATCTACAACTCCAGACACCTCCATGCCTCCACTAGATCCTGAGTAATTTGCTACACAGTTAGGCTTATGCTCTTTTTTAAATCTATTAGGAAATCTACAGTGTTTGGACAGTACTTGTGCATCAACTACTTTACCCGTGGACAAACTAATTGCTGTTACTACTCCGTTTAGTGACTGGTAATCACGTTTCTACCACGAGCTATCGAGCGCAATAATAATATCCCTATTATCAGTATCTACATTGTCATTCTCACTATTTTCAACCTCTACAGCTTCCTCAGCTGCTATATGCATTGATTCTAGGCTGACTTCCTTTATTGCCTGGCTCAAAACATTAGTGTAATACCTGAACTGAGACGGAGGAGCCATGTTCATGATACCACAAAAGGTTTGTGCACCTTGCTCGCCTAAACCTACACAGCGAGCAGCGTAAGCTAGCCTAATGTTGAGTTCAACTTTACCATTACACACGATAGGGCTGGGCTGTTAATTTCCTCTGTACACTGATTACAGCTATCAGTTCTAAACTAACGCTTAGGCCTAACCTACCTTTGCTGCCAAGAGAAAGTTTAAAACCACAGCTATTACATACAGCTACTTTATCGAGTAAATTTTGAATGGTATTCAAACTAACCAAATCATAAAAACCACCATCACCTAAAAAATCTTGGTACATTGGCATATTTCCACTAATTTTTTTCTTACTTGAAGAGTCTCGTTTAGTTGCATCAGGTGTAGGAATAGGGCTGGTTTCTAAAGAGCCACAATCACTCCCGGCTAGGATATCTTGCTGGATTATTGCACTTTACGGTTTCCTAAACTTACATATAATTGTTCTAGGCATTTTATAAAATTATAAAACCAAAAATAAATGCAATAGTTTTAAAGAATCACAATACTTTTGTAACGAACTACAACAAAATATGTCACAGTAAAATAAGATTGTAAACAACACAAATATTAGCATCAGCTGACAGACCAAGCTATACAGAACTAAAGAGTGTTAATACCAACTTCTAAAAATAAAATTACTGCAAAACTATTAATTAAGTTCTAAAAATAACAGTCAGGACTATACAAAAAATGAGACTGTGACATGAAAATTCGTTTTGACCAACAAAGTTGATCAAAAATCTATGCGCACTGTTTTAAAAAATAATTTATAAAATGAGTTATATTCAACTGATTTGCATAAAATCTTTTTTTAAATCAATTCTAAATATATTTATAACAAATTTGAGCAATAAAAAAATATTAAATTTTTTACTCTTTGGGTCAACCGACTCTCCTTAAGCAAACAAGAAGGAAGAACTTTTACAGATCCATGCATGCGCGTACAAGTCATTTGGTTTGTATTTTTTGAAGTGTGTAACTTTTAATCCTCAGAGAATTGAAAATAATCAAACGTATTTCTCTTATCAATCTGAAAAAAAACATGTTACTTCACTGTTATTTATATGCAAACATCATCGGTATACCACTGCAAATAATAAAATTCACCTTCAAATTCAACAAATGTACCTGTTGCTTGAAGTTTTGCAAGAATGTTTGGTTAGGTGACAAAACTTTTATTTCTTGAATAAACGCCTTAAATGTAGCCTTATTTGTAGTTTCAGGAGCAATGTTATAATGTAAATTTCAACTTCTGTTTCTTTTGCTTAGGTATGATTAAAACAGTGTATTAAAATTAATGCACAAATGTGAAATACTATTTCAAGGACATTTTAAACTAGTAATTTATAGACTGTACATGAAAGTGTTTATGGACATGAGTTATTCTAAGTTCTAAATTGTAATATCTACTCTTTTTACAAATGTTTACTTTCTGTTTATATATGCTACAAATCTAAATAGTAAGTCGGGGATATTTGTATTGATGGTACTCGTATTTAGTCAGTTTAAAACTAAAATAAGTTCAAGGTATAAGTACACGATAAAATTCGCGTAATAGGCTTTTCTGGGGTTTAAAATTTTTTTGGCATGTTAATATATTAAAAGTCTGTTAAAATCTGGTTGGGAGGTAGCTGTAAGCCGGGATGTATCCAGAGTCTTAATTAAATAGCATCGACGGTTAACCGCTAAAGTTGGATTTTCGATTTTAATTTAAAAATATTGTAGATGAGGACTCAGATTGTACAGGTCAAAGGAAAGTATTAAAAAACCTTCAGTTCACTTTAGACACTCACCTTCGTGCCTAAATGCTTGAAGACATAACTCCTAAAATTAGGGCTCATCAGTCCAATACCCAATGTTAAGTGCTATTTCCAAGGAATATAATACTTATGGCACTTCCGTTACATTCTGTGAACGCCTATTAGTTAAATTAGGACTTGTATATGTATAGAACATAAAAGTGTCAGTTACTGTCTTTTAAAAAAGCTAGGTGGATTACACCGTTTCTAGTACAAACTATCAAAGTATAACTCAGTTTGCAACACTCAATGGGTTTACACCGTTTACTCTACTAAAACTATCAGAGTTTCTCTGTTTGCAACTCTAGGTTGATTACATCTATCCTAGTACTAAAACTATTATACTATATTTATGTTTGCTGCTGTCGGTGAATTTAGACCTTAGACCTACGTATAGTCACAGCGACACATCCCGCTAACACTCAATTGTGTCGAAACTAGTAACGACCAGCTTAGAAGAATTATAAATTGATGTCCACTTCGTCAAAATTCGCCAATTCACTTATACAGTTGTTTAATTTATTCTCAAACTAAAGTACTCAACCTATGGTGTAGCTCTATTATGCCTTAAATGGTGCAGCGACCGGATACAGATTAATAGTCCAGATCAGAATGACGTAGGCTCCGGCGATGTAGACTATTTCTTCCGCAAATTGTGTAGTAAAAATGGAAAAGGTTGTAAGTGCCAAAAATAAAAAAAATGACTTTTTCGGTGAAAAGCGAAGTAAAAGCCAAGCGTAATAAGATAGACAAGGTAGTAAGTGCCAGAAAAAATTGCCCCTAGTTTGTAGAGCAGTCGGAAGATGTCAGCACCGTGTAAGAGCCGTGCGGGGTTGAAGTGGAGAACGATGTAAGTCCACCCGCCATGATGTATGTTCCTTGTCTATTCCGTAGTTATTTGCTGTTGCCGGGCGGGCAAGTGACGCTACGCATGCTCGCCGCTTTTACGTTTTGTGTTGTTTTTACGTAGTGATTATTTTATTTAAGTGTGTTGCGTGTAACAGGCGTTGAAGTATTTATTAGTGCAGTGTTCTATCTTACTAAAAATGGAAGCACCTCCTGTTCGTAAGAAAGTTCTAGTGGAGAGAAGACGAAGGGCTCGGGAAAAAGGAGACAGTTATGTTACTTGTAAAGGAAAGACTATCCCCGCAAAAAATCCCCCACCTCCTGAACGAAGCTGTTCATGTAAGTACCAATGCAAAAACTTGAGTAACAAACAAAAACTGATATTGTTTATGGAATTCTACAAAGTTGACCGAAAAAAGCCAGGGAACATATTTACTCAACGACATGCAGATGCTACCTATTGCCCGTAGAAGACACGGGAATTACGATGATCCCAGTGAGAGTAGACGCACCTGCTCGTTTGCATACAACATTCCTGATGGTTCTGGCAAAAACATACAAATTTGCAAAAAAAAACTTTAAAGAAATTTTTGCTATTTCTGAAAGGAAGTTGATTGGTTTACAAACTAAAAAAAAAAAAACAGGATGCTTGATTTTCGAAGACAAAAGAGGGAAAACCCCTGGATCAAATGAACACAAGGTGAAGTATACAGAAAATGACCGTAATATCTGGTTAGGTGTCATATAAATTCTTTCCCAAGATACGAAAGCCATTATTGCCGAAAAGTATCAAGCAATGAGTTTTTTGTCCCCAGACCTGAACAAACACAGAATGTTTATGGCATTTAAAACCCAATACCCTACAAGTCCAGTCAACTATAGTTTTTATACAGAAGTATTAAAAAAAAAGATTTCCCAAAACTCAAGTTCAAGGCTCTTGCAGCTGATACTTGCAAAAAATGTGATCTTTTTAAAGTGCAGATTTCATCAACGACCAATGAAAGGGCAAAACGGGAAGTTAAAACTAAACAAGAAATTCACCATCGAAAAGCTGAAAAGGCCCATGTCTGCATGAAAGAGGATATTACTTTTGTCCCAACTTCCAAACTGGTACCGCTACAACATTATGTATGGACTTTGCAACAGGTGATGTTCGTGCCCATGCTTACCCATAGCACCATGTTTTTACTGCAGACAACTTTCTTGCTATAATCTAGGAATACATGTGGGGGATTAATGACTCAGCGTTTATGTGTATGTGGCATGAGGGCATCGGAGGTCGGGGAGCCAATGAAATAGCTTCTTGTCTGTTTAAAGTTGCTACTGTTCAAGGCCATTTTTCTCGGAGAAGACTTGTAATATGGTGCGACAAACTGTGGTGCTCAAAATAAAAAACAGGATGCTCTTAATGGCAATTATTTACCTAGTTCACAAAAGGGTTTTATCGCTCTATTAACTTGAAGTATCTTGTAAGTGGGCACAGTTATATGAACTGGTGACAGAGACTTTGGCATAATTGAAAAACGCCGCAAAAATGCAAAAGCAATGGTTCCTAAAGACCTGGAAGATGTAGTTGCAAGTGCAAAATTTAAATCCCCCTTCACAGTTGTTTCTATGAAGACAGAAGACTTTATAGATTTTAAAGGTCTTGCAAATCAGTTCATTAACACAAAAGATCTAGCTATCAGCAAAAATTTCCCACTTCCGAGTTTCTCATAAGAATCCAAGCACAGTGAAGGTAGCGTCAGTTTTGGCACTTCAAGATGATGGTATGGTAACATGGAACAAAGTTGACGTCTTAAAGAAAAAGGCCGACCTTGGCAATCTTCCCGACTTAAAGGACTTGCCAAAAATCCAGTTTAAATCAAAAATCTCACAAGAAAAGAAGAACGATCTGATAGGAATGATAGACTACATAGAAAAGGCAGAAGACAAGCAGTTTTATAGAGATCTTCTGGCAGCAGACACCGTTCCTGATGGTGTCATGGAGGTGGATGCAGACATTGAAGACAAGGACTACTAGTTGTATTAAAAGTAAGGTATTTTAATGTACAAAGTCCTAGAGTTAATAATATTAAAAATAATATTAATATTATTACGTATATTATGTAACTTTTTTCAGAAAGTCAAGGACTATGACTAAAAGTTGTTTTATCTTTTGTACGTATTATCATGTATCCTTGTAACATATTTTGATGTTATGGTGTACATTAAACGCTTCTAAACAATACTGGACTTACATCCTTTTTTTTTTTAAACTAACCCTTCACTTACATCATTTATTAAATAAAGAAAGGCACATACATCCTTTTCCACAAAAAAACCGATTGCTCTTATATCTTTTTCCATATTTTTTTTGGTTTCTGCTTATATATTTATAGCAGAAATTGTATTATATGTTATTCCTATTGATTTTATATTTTTATAAATATAAAAAATATTTTATTAGTAAATATTCAATGTTTTAGACATATTTTATTGAATTACTGAAAATTTTAGTTTCTGGCACTTACAACCTTTTCCATTTTTACTACACAATTTCTCTGGCACCCCTCCCCTCTGAGGTAGCGCCTTTCACCTACCACCGACATGTAGTAGACCATACACGTTTCGAGGCACTGGTTGTTCTGACGCTTCGTCAATAATATCCTCTGATAGCTTCAACTTACATGTTTAATACTTACAAACATGTTAATGAAGAATAAAATCAAGTAATCCTAATAGTAATGTAAAATTAGGTTTTATAAAAACTTTCAAGTGACAGTTGAAAGGCAATATATTTTTAGAATATTTGTTAAGAGACAAATAGATGAATAAAAATAAATTCTGGAAGCCTCACGAGTTATAGGTTTAGCTACTGCTTTGCCAATGCACTTTAGTATTAAAATGACGATTTCTGCAGAAATATCTAGACTTAATAGAAACCCATAGCTATACTTAACAAATTTTGAATAATAAACAGTAACAATTGCATTTTCTTTGTGAAAAACGTATTGGCAAATTAGTGATTATATTTACAGGCTATATAAACTATTTATATTCTTCTATTGATTCTATACCATTCACCTAGCATTATCATTTTATGATATGAAACAATGGCTTTAATGAATGGTACCTTTGTAAGTATACGAAATCCCACTAATAAATTTTAAAAGTTAATACTTCTTTATCATATCATTTATTGACTTTGGTCGTGTATGAACATTATATAATGGGTCATTATATAGCCAAAATGTATCGTACAGCAATAAATATCAAAACCAATTTTATAAACTAAATATCAGTATTCATAAACTATATTTTCCTCCTAAACTAATAAGCTACTTAATGAAAGAGAAAGCAATGTTGCCTTAGGTGTAGTTGCTGGAGCACTGTTTTCATTTAATTTTCTCTTGTCTTTGTGAATGCAAATCATAATATTGAAGTTCTTGTTTGTTACAGTTTAAAAATCCACGTTTACTCTTAGAATTTCTATGATTTTGAACAATTATTGTTCTAAGCCAAATTATGATTTATTTGAAAGGTCGAGTAATATAGAAACAAGTAAAATATTAAAATGCTACAAGACATTACAATTGTGCACCTGATAAGATAATTGGAAAAGCGCTTCACCTATATTACGCTGTATTAAGTAGTCTAAGTCTATATGATATCGAATCGATTCAAAGAATTAATTTAAAACTTGTTCGTCACCGATTATTTTGGATATCTTCAGACGAACACGGATCCAAATTCCAGGAATCAAATCTTTGACAGCGTCAGATTTACTAAGAGTCGCCTTACAGACGATACACTAAGAGGGAAGCGAATTGGAGTTAAAGTCAACTTTAACATTGGATCAACAGTTCCCTTCATAGTTATGTTATGTTACCAAGATATTATTTGTTTATCACGTGATGGATTCCTATTAAATAAAAAGCATTACAAATGCCTTGATTTTATGCATTGTTAGACTTTGTAACATTTACGTTTAATTGACGAAAAAAAGAACTAGAGGTGTACAGTGTTTTAATAAACCTTCTCAGTTATAAAATTTCCAAGCACAAGCATTTCCTGGACATTACACTCAACTTTACTAGTAATTCTCTAAACTAGTTACATTACATCTACAGCATAACATTTAACCTAAGTGGAAGCTGGATTTAAATGAAATATACTTGAATTCAAACAAAATCAATAAGCTGAATATACAAAAAAGTTTATAACATAAAAATAAACTTTTTGAAACAAATTTTATTATTTTATAGTTGAACTTAACAGTGTGCATAAACTAAATCTTCACCTTCCTCAAGTATTTTTACACATAAAATTGAAGTAAACAAATTAAAAAGTTCACTCCCTTACAAAATTTAACTTAATATTTTTAGTAAATACTTTTATAGCTTTTTGTGTCTTGTTAACACACAAATATAGGGCTCACTTCTGACAGCAATTTCGATGATTGCCAAAATGCTTGGAATGATTGAAACCAAGAGATTTTAGAAACATTTATTTTACTTTAGTTTTTTACTGTGGATTTGAAATAGAAATCAACAACAAATAACAGATTATAGAGAAACTGAAATCCTGCACAAATGAAAATATTTTAGATACAAGTAAAAAATTAAAAATGTTTAAAGGTTTAAAATTACAGTGCAATTTCGACCAAATATGAAAAAAGCCCATACATTTTTTTATAAACATGTTCTGGAGTGATAAGAGCCCGTAAACATATTTTAATGTATACAATGTAGCCGGTTAATATTAAGAGGGGACAATATGAGGCGTTGTCAATGAGCTAATAAATATTACCCACGGTTTCGTACGCATTTTCCTGCAGGACAAGAACCATGTAATAGCCATACCGTTTATAAACTCAAACCAAGATTTGAAGTAGAAGAGCGAACAGTTTTTATGAGTGCAAATAAATATTGATGGATATCATTGTATAATATATTGGTATTCACTTCAATAGTATCATATTGAATTGCATACATAACGAGTTTAGCACGTTGGACCCTTAAACGGGAGTGTATAGCTCTTGTTTCATGAATATCTATTATGTAACGTAATGGGGACTTTTTGCAATTTTAAAACCAAATTAGTATTATTTGATGCAATGATACTACTCCAGTGTAACAAATATCAACGAAAAATTATAAGAAGTAATAGATTCCAAACTTAAATTTCTAAATTAAAATAAATTATAATTTTAAATAGTTTTACCGTTAAAATTAACGAGGTTTTGGACCATTTTATTATGACCGATTAGACCATATGATATAATGTTTTCTGATGAGCATCACATAATCAGAGGTATAATAATTAAGTGAATGCAATTAAATCCTTGTTGGAAAACACGAATTTTTGGATCTCGTGTACATTGAATTGGATAAAAAGGCGGAGGTTAGAGGGGAATTTGCAATATAAGTGAAGTCACGTCTCTGGTCCAGGGAAGTTAAAATCCAAACCTAGCGCAATGCGGTGAAATATGATGCAGAATTAGGGAACAGCCATGACCATACTCAATTTGAGAGAAGGTTTCAGGATATCGGTACCCAAATCTACTATGCTCTTGTTGGAGTTGCATTAACACATGAGAAACGCTACTTTTGTGCAAAGCAGCTAATAAGTTTAGCGAGCTTGATTCCGTCTTCATCCTTTATGGATTAATTGCTAAGTTATGTGAAAATACGCGTTTGACTTTCAGTAACCTTCCAAATGATGCGCAAAAGATTTACAAATAACTGTAAGAACCTATAGTGACGAAGCATTTTTATGTCTTACAGTATTTTAGCTTACTTAATATGATGGAACTAAATGGAGTAATAAAAATAAATGTATGGGTATTTCTTAGTACGAGCTGTATTTGTGCTACTACCTGTTAATTTTTAATGTAGTAGATTAAATAAATAATTGAACTTAAATACAAAGATAAGATACAATATTACCATCTTATTATACATTAAAAAAATATGATTCAACCAAAATTATACATTTGATACATCATCTGAAACAATGTCGAGTGATGCGTAAGTTGGAAACAATAAATTTGGGGCAATGAACGTTTCATTCCCGTCGAAATGAACTTTATTAAACTGCTGTTTACTTTTGAAATTTTCAACCAACATTATTTTAAATAATAAAGGCAGAGTTCTCGAGCTATAAAACTTTATTTCATACCTTAATCACATTTTTTGCTGCTTTTTAAATTATGGATTACAATAGGTATCTACCACTTTATTTTTATATAAATTATAAACGTTAATTTTAAGTATAAATATATATCTGAAATGTATGAAATATTTAATAAAATACTGATTATATATACTCATCCATTGGCTGATAAAAATATAAAGCCCTTCATGGGACACAACATAGTCACGTAAATTTGGATATTATTTTGATATGATAAAGTGTTTTACGATATTTAAGAAACCTCTCTTGGGTAATGCATGTGAAGAGAAAGATTACAGACCCAATGATGCATAATGAATTAAATTATTTTAATTTTAAGATTTCGTAGGTTTATTTAAAAAATGACAATAAGTTAGAACAGGAGATATTAGGTTTGTAAAATGTCAAAGTATTAAACCTATATACTATCCCAATAGTAGAAAAAATCTCTTTACGCAACTATTCAAAAATGGGTTCTATCAATGATGTGATGGAAACGACGAGGGAGTTAAGACATATATGTAATTTTTTAAATCAGTAAAAAAACTTCTTTTTTAATAAGTAAAAAGGTAATCGTTACATCATTAAACAATGCCTTGAACGGTACACATTCTGTGTGTTGGTCTTGAACGTGTTTTAATTATCATATTTAAAAGCAAAAATGGGTTTTAAGATTTCACGTAAAATCTTTTCAATATAGGTACTAATAGGAGATCTGTAACTGATTGAATGTTTTTTTTAGATGAAATCAGTTTTGTGAGAGCAACGAATGAACGACGCACCCAATATACAACTAGACTACATTAATTTTTTGAAATTGTCATCACACACAACTTTGTCTGTTTAACCTTGCTGTATTTTTTATAGTTTCCAAGTTTCAACCAGTATACAAAGAATTAGGAACATACTGTACGTGTATATTATGCCGATTACTTAACTTTTCGTATATTTATTTACAGTTCTACAAATAATGTTATGTTTTTATCCTTACCAAGAAGATACATCCATACGAGGTAAGTAGTTAAAGCGTTGAGACTGATTGTTTTCTTACCAAACTAGCTACACTGTAACTCAGTGTTATGCGAGTTGTAAACAAACCTCTAGCAAAATAAGTTTTTATTGTGCGTTCCGAAAATGAGAAAGACAACAGAATGTAAGTTTGTTAAGAGTTTTGTGGCAATTTGAAAGAGATAATCACTTTCTAAAACCGTCAGTATCAGCGATAAATATTGAGTTTTTGAGTAGGACCTAGAAAAAAAATCAGAGGAAAGAATGACACACTTATAATTCACCTCGTTCCAAAAAAGCATGAGCGAACAAACCCAAAGTCAATACAATGATGATTTCTTTCTTTGATCCGTTTACAATGTCCATAAAGAGTTTTAGACTGAAGGACACTGTAAATCAATAAGTGTGTCGTGAAATCCTTAAAAGTCTGCGGAAAATAGCCTTGCGCGTGAGAGTAGCCAGACAACTGGATGATGCTTCACGACAATGCGCCTTGCCACTCTGAAATTTTAATTACTGAGTTTTTCACCAGAAAATACATTCCTGTCGTTCCTAAACCACTCTATTCTCCTGACTGGAGTTCTTGTGACTTTTCCCTGTTCCCTACGTTACAAGCCACTTCAAAAGACACCATTTTTAGATAATAGAAAACATAAAACAAAATTTTACCGACCAGCTAAAGGACAATCCAGTTTTGGACTTTCAGACCTCCTATGAGTAGTGTGAAAACCGAATATAGCAGTATGTAGTTTCCCAAGGGAACTATTTTGAAGGAGATAAAGTTCATGTATGAATATATTGTAAATAAAACTCATTGTAAATAATTTAACCAGTCTCATTGATTTATTTACAGAACTCGTACATATACTTAAAAAGACTACTTCAGTCAAACAGCATCTAATTAATTCGCTCGTATTATGCTCCCGGTATAAGTGAAAGAGTGGGAAATAATTGAATCTAAGTTATTCCAACTTTTTAAAGTAATACTTTAGTATTAAACTTTGTAAATGTTTTAAAAATTTCGATTTTGAAACGAATTTAGAGATAGCGCTTAGGCCACTATAAATTTATGCGCTGCTCTCTCACCATGTCAGGATGGCCGAGCGGTCTAAGGCGCCAGACTCAAGTGCAAACTTACTAGGTTCAGCCTGGTCGAGCGTTCTGGTCCTCGTCTGAGGGCGTGGGTTCGAATCCCACTTCTTACATATACTTTTTGCCTGACACAAGAGTTTAACTGAACTTTAGTCGGATAAGGAATGGCTCGTTAAGATATTTTTTGTCCACCTCCCTGTTTTTTTTTCGTAAAGCACAATACAAATGACATGGAGCCAAACTGTTTCAAGTACCTTATGTGTAAACATTCACAGGTTTGCTCAAGGCGGATTTTATAACGGCGTTTTAATTTTACTTCCCATTAATGGTTCAATTCATTAGTGGTGCAATTTTTAGTAATGATCCCGCCGTTCTAAAGATTAGCATTACCTTTGGCGTTTCATTCGTATTTAGGACTATCATATTTGTAAATTACAAAAAATGTATTAAAACACTTGCCAGTTAAATAGAGAGTAACGTTATATACAGGGTATTCACAAAAGGGTGTCACAAAATTCTGTGGGTGATGGCAATCATCAATTCAAACAATTAATGTCATTAACATAGGTCAATAAATGTCTCGTATAGCCGCTGGTTCCATTTAGTATTTTTCTAAAAAGTACAATCTCTATGAATTGGGATACGCTTCTTTCAGATGGAGTTTCGGCATGTAACGTGTTAGGCGAGAACTACGTTTACCGTGTGACTTAAATTTGGCTCAAACTAGGAGAAGACATCCGGAGAGATATATATTACCTAGCTCTAAAGGCGGTGGGATGAAACTTATAAGAGAATGCGTGCTAATATCCAAGAACCAAGTGAACAGATGTAGGACCGATAACGTTCGAGCTAATAAAGGAGGTTTTGAGCAAGGAGACCTTGTTTTGTTAGATAACCCTAGGAAACGTTGTGGGGTTTCTCCTAAACTACAAACATCTTAGGGTGAGTATATCTGCTACTAAAGTAAATCAATAGAATTTTAATACGGTTATGACCTTTCGTGATGTTAAATAAGTCGTGCAATATGAATTAGTGATTAATGATATAATAGCCATGAAATAAATTAATTATAAGGTTTCAAACTAAATACATCACGCATCCTTAATTAGTTGCACCCTTTTATTCTTGTCTGTATAGAAATAAAGCTACACGGAAAATGTAAACTTACGGATGAAATCTGTCTTTAGTCATCTTGCCACATACAACATTTATTACTTTTTCAAATACTTAGGGTTCATAGTAATGTTCAAATAATGAAAGTGCCAGTGAGGTAGTGAGAGTATTACAACGCTAGAATGCGAATAAATAGAATCTTTACACCACTTTTAACATTGATTATCACTCTATTATTGTTCGTTTTAATATATGAATACAAATTTAACATTTTCAAATCAAATATGATTGCACGCTCTTTGTGTACAGATTTATTTATTCTGCTACATTACCATGGTCATCAATAAGACTAATGTAGGAAAGCTCTGCCAATACTTAACGTGTGACATGTACCATATTTGAACACAGTGTTGCTCATGTAACATATGAATCGTCATGCAAAAGATCAAGCTTGTTGGTAATTTTTTATTCAAGATTACGGACATAAAGACAGACATAAATGAAAAACTTTAGTATCTCGAGTGATAGGCTTCGAAAATGCTCAGGCAAATCATTTTAAATTTTGACTGTTGATGAATCTAATAAATAGTTTTACTTTCATATTATAGTTGAAAGTATCTCTGATGTAAAATGCCTTTTTATTAAGCGTTATAGGACTACTGTACAAAATTATATAAATTATACCACACTGCAATAATTTAACGTAGGAAATAACTTGTACATGCTTTATTTACTGATTTTGTATTCAGGGCCAGGTTTAATATGTAAAAATCTGATTTTTAATACTTAATTAGTAATTTCATTAAAATTTCTTCTCAGAAATGCTTTATTTACTTATGATTTTGTTTTCAGGGCAAGGTGTCATATGTAAAAATCTGATTTTCAATACTTAATTTGTAATTTCATTAAAATATCTTCACAGACACATAGAAATTACAATTTTTCTTTAAAAACCTTAAAATTCCATATAAAAAAAACTCCTAAGACAGACAAATAGAAAGACAGGCAGACAGATATAATATATTATATTATTATTTTCTGGCCCTTCAGGTGTAGGCTTCGCTAGCACTCTAATTGAAATCTTATATATATATATATATATATATATATATATATATATATATATATATATATATATATAGCTTCCTTTTTATAATAAAATACACTTTTATGAATCATTTAAATATCTATTTAATGGCATATATTAGTTGTAGTAAATGAATAAGTTCATAATTTATATGTGTATCTTAAATTCAAAGCATATTAAGATGAACAAAAGCTTTAGAGTTATTGTTAAAATACCAGATATTGGGAACCATAAATATAAGAAGAGAAATAATTAAACTGAGAGGCTTTAACGAAGGCTTTGATATTGCCACTAATCCTGCATTAAGTTAGATGGACGGTTTCACGGTAGAACAAACTGAACCGCTTAATCCACGAGGATCTGACAAAACTGATCACAGTCCTCTTTTTATCTTAACTCTACAATATTTTTTCCCGATTGATCGCCAACTTTTTATTTATTCGTGGATTTGATGTAACCCAAGACCTCACGTTTTTAATCCTCTGAAGGAGTGGAGTTGTGGGGATTATGACACATTTGAAAACATTTAATAAGTAACTTAACACTT
This sequence comes from Homalodisca vitripennis, assembly GCF_021130785.1. Taxonomy (NCBI): domain Eukaryota; kingdom Metazoa; phylum Arthropoda; class Insecta; order Hemiptera; family Cicadellidae; genus Homalodisca; species Homalodisca vitripennis. Next base: position 50,040,116 of record NC_060214.1, on the reverse strand, counting down.
AACATGGTGGTGTATTAAAAGAAACTGAAAGTTCATTAGGAGTATTTATATGAACTGCATAAATTTCATCACGTAACAAAATATTGTGAAAATTGCTGCGATTTTCTGGAAAACAGTTGAACTAGATTGCTAGGATGGTAGAAGAAGCAACAAATATACTATCCTCGAATATATCTTAAATTTCATGTAGGATAGGTTGTTAACCTGATACACATGCAAAATATACACATGTAGACACATGTGTTTTTGTTTATAGTATATACTTATTAGCTACCTGAAAGTATTTACTAACTCGTGTATAATGTATTAAATTAAATCTGCCAAACTCACTCTCCACAAAACCCGTCGCTCTTCTCCACTGCCTCCTTACCACACTTCCTCTATTTGTTTACACAAACAAACACACACACACACACACACACACACACACACACTCTCTCTCTCTCTCTCTTATCTATCTGCGTCTCTCTCCATCTCTGTTGAGAAAGATGTTCAGTTAAAAGTGTATACTAATATCGATTACCACTCAGTACCTCGTGCCCCGCTATTATCTCAAGCCTACCGCAAACGGAGGTATCGGTTTATACATTTATCTATTTTACCGTATTACAAAAATAGAACTATAAATACTATTCTTAAGGATATTTTTTCTAATATGTTTAATTGTTTTATCTAACTACTTTAAAATACTATTCTTATACGGAAAAAATCCCTCAAACTATTGTATTCAACTATCAATGTATCGCATTTGACTTGTAACGAACTGATTGAAGAAAATAATAAAGGAAACATAAAAGGTAAGAATATAGCTTGTTATCTTCTTTGGAATTTAAAAAATATAATTAAAATATTCCTTAAAATCGGTTGGTATTTGATGGTTTCCACTAAATTTTTATCCTGGAAATTTGGTAACAATGTCATTCATAAATCCGCTAAGCCTATCAATCTCCAGTTATAAACGTAAAAATCGTTTGCGTATTCTATCAATAAATTTATATTCCTACAAGTTTAAATAATGTTGTCATAAATGTCTTCCATTGCAAGACGAAATATATTCTAATTACTACAACTATTTACAATATTTTAATGAACATCCAAAAGTGGAGCACTACATAAAAATATATTTATAGAAATATGCATTCATCACTATTTATATGCGATTGATAAACTGAATCTCTATTCAAATATTTAATGCCAATAAATTAAGAGGTTTTTCTAATGTTGAACATTTAGAAGAGCATTAAACATTTAATACTAACATTTGCTATTCTTCTATTCTTCTTCCTTCCTTTGCACAGATATATTACTGACATTGCATAGTGTTAAATACATTTGTTTATTTGGTTTTAGAATCAAATTGGCAATACTACAACATAGGAGTAAAAAATTTGAAAATTCCTGTTTTAAAATTTAAAGTTACATGTTAAATAATTGTTAAATGCCAAATGATTTTACTTAGTACGTTTGCAGACCTATGAGGTTTTATCTATACTTTAATAGTTACCCGTAAGACTAATGTAAGGATTTTTGTTAAAGTTAATGGTAAATTCCATTAAATGACATGTTCCAACATGGAAATCTATTTTGCTTATACAAATAAATATTTATGCAAGGTTAAAGTCTATAGGTTAGTTCGCTGTTTTAGAAAAACAGACCGACATACAAGTAGGAAGACATACATTAGTGAATTATTTTCAGCCTCCTGAGCTATAGTTATCACTAACGCTCAGGTAACTAAAATACATAAGGTCCGAAATATAATAAATAATAATATATAAATAAATAAAGGACAACTGTCCTTAAATTATAATCTAGATTTTGTGAAGAATTGTAAGTGAACAGAATGTAATATTTCCTGTAGGTCTAGTTCAGAAACTGATGAAAACATTTCCCTGTACCAATAAATAAATAATTCATATCTTAACCCGTGCCAAGCTATCTAAACATTATTTTTCTTTACACATCGCTGCTAGAACTGGATTAATCGTGATAAAAAATTGATACTTTATTTTACTTTGAATTCAATAATAATATAGCATTCTAAAAAGGGATACTCCCCTGAGCACGTAACAGTAAATACGTATATTTCCTGATACTTGTTAGTTTGTTAACTGACATCGTATAATATTCGTTAACGTTTACAGCCACTTAAAGTCGTGTGCACTAATAAGGTTCTAGTGATAAAGGCTTTTACGTTATGAGCTATGCCTATTTATACGGAAGTACTGATGTAAATAAAGACCAAATTTAGCACTTATTATGCTGTTGAACTAATACATTTTAAAGAATTGAACAATAAAACCATCACATGTCGCTGAGGCTGCAGGACAAATTTTAAATCCGTTGCTCATTTTTATCTCAAGATGCCTACTTACATGAACTGGCCATATAGAAAAACAAATTTTACGTCTTCCCGGCTGTTAAATAGAAATATAAAATTGAAATTGTGCTAGCGTACTGTGTGTCAGGCTCAATGATGCTCAGCTATTGATGGATTTGAATCATTATATAACTCACTCATTAAAATAGATACAATAACCCTCAATAAATATTGACGATAATTTTCATACGACCGTACTCAGTTTGCTTACAAATAAGTTTATCCTGAGAATTTCTCGATCATAGTCAAACGTAAGACCAATGTTAAATTATTAGATAATGCTCAGCCAATTTCCATAGAGTTTCATACACGATCATTAAACATGATATAGTCTATGCATATAAATTAAAATTCATGCAAAATTTCATGATTACAGGCAATTTCATTCTTGAGATATCGTATCGATAGACAGACATAAATGAATCATTTCAAGTTCATTGATTGATAACGCTCAACTAATGATGATATAGGCCTTCAATGGTATATTGAATAAATCTCTTCCAACAATGATACTTATCGATCTGATAGCTCAGGAATAACTCATATCAGGTTTGTCTTTATCATCGCGTTCGACTTTGAAGACTCAAACAGTAAAGGAAGGAGAGGAAACTCATGTAAAATGGAAGACATGTTTGGACTTAAGCTTCACCAAATAAGGTTCTAGAGTCGTGACCTTCTTATAAAATAATTGCTTCTTTAGATTTATGGAACATTATATATATTTTAATGTGGAATTTACGTGATAAAGTTTTAGTTTTAAAAATATATAAATATTACGTCTTAAAAATGTAATTTATTCGAAAAAAGGGTTTACTTTCGTTATTTCAATTGAACGGAACAATCCTGAAGCCAGTTGTTATTTAATCTTTTAACAATTAAGAATGAACACTGATATACGTAACTGAAACATGTCTCATTACGATTAAAAATATTTATTGCTCAATCATAATAAATTCATTAATGATTTTACAATTGTTGCGACGGACTTCGTATGTATCCATTCTGGCTCAACTGTTTAAAATGTAACTGAATTATTTGGAGCTATTAATTTTAATATTATAGAATGTTGCAGAAAAATTGTTGTACTTCATTGGTTCTGATTGAAATCTTTTTTACTCTCCTAACTCAAGCCACCAAAACATTACTCTTCAAACTTAAAGTTAAGTTATTCTAATGTAGATCAGGAAAGTGGAGTATCTTCCAGTGACCATAACTCTTTTTAAACGTTTATTAGGCCGTTTAAAAAAGGATATTCCCAGATTTTTCTGTTATCCAATAGTAAATTCTTTGTTTCTGACGATGTAAGGATTGTAATGGAAACAGGATTTTCTGGAAATTTGTCAACGTTCAGTGAAAAAAAAAAATTATTAACGTTAAGTTTCGTGATATGCAATCTGATGTATTCTTCAAGTGAATAACTAACCTAACGCATCATTACAAAGTAGATTAAAATAAACAGTTTAAATAAACCTGCACTCGTAGGCTATTGGTTGACTAATGCAGACCTATTGTGACATGTTCAGTTTTAATAATTACTTATGTTGTTTTTTTTATTAACTGCATGTTTTAGAGTTGCTGCAGTTGACATACACCATGGTGGCTGTGGTGATTACCATATGCGTGTCACAACGATCTGGTACGATTTTTAAAATTTTCACCTAGTTTGTAACCAGGTGTTAGATTAGTAATTCACCTTTAGAAGAGATCAGATTGCGGATCTCGAAACGCAGTATTACTGATTTTTGTATCATTGAACGATGGAAAATCGAGAAAAAAATCCTGTTTTCTTCACAATAGGAAATCGCGGGTAAGGTCACAGGTAGTTTTTAGTTCTGAAATTAGAGTAACAATTGATAGTAGTAATACAGCTTAATATCTAAAGGGTAAGGGATCTTATTTTGATAAAATAACATGATGAAAGGGCTGAGGAAATAGCACGGAATTGAAATGGGCTTGAAATATAATAATTACAGAACATGTTATCGTATTATAAGGTATAAGTATTTTAAAAGTACCATATTTTTGCTGTCTGTAATTTTGAATCAGTTAAATTCACCTCCAAAGTCTACTGCCAGATTAATAAAGGTGGAAACAACTTACAAGAAGTAGCAGTCATCGAGTTTGTTTTTGTTAACTTTTGAACCTCGGTTACTCGTCAAGTACTACATAGCAATACATTTCGAGTACTTGTGCAACCTTATAAATGTAAAACTATTTCCATATTTTAATAAAATGTTGTTCTGTTGAACAATTACGAGTAAAATTAACTGCAGACCATTTAAATAATTAAAAACTTATTCCTTGTAACAATTCTTTTAATTTAGCTGCATATATAAGTTGTCGTATTATTATAACTACATCTGACTTGGAAACAATTAGAGACATCTTGTTGCTCAATTCAGCTATTACTCATTACTTTATTATTGATAAAAATGTCTGAAACAAATATTCTTAGTGAAAGGTATTTTTGTGCCTTTAAAGTTTACTGATTTTTATTGATTATGCATAATTTGAAAGGATAGTAGGACTTCGAACATTTGCCGTCGTAATATGTTAAAAAAAGGTATCATGATTGAAATGTAACATAATGTTTAGTTGTAAAAAACTCATAATGAATTAAACAGGTGTAAACTAATAGATGTGGAAACGGACTGCAAAGTTATAATAAGTATTAAACGGTACCTGACAAGTACACGAACGGCATGAAGTCCAGGCGGGAGAGAATTCCCTCCAGCGATGTTACTGCTGCCAGCTGGGTAATTTCTCTCCATTCTGGACATTATAGCATTAGTGTAACTTCATAATTAGTACAACTGCGAGTTCCAGTCCATTTCACACTTTTAGTTTATGCATTAGTTTAATGTATTAGGAATTGTTAAAACTAAATAAGAGGGAAGATTTCTATCATCATAAAGGAGTGTTGAAATTGTTGTCACCTTCAACATTGGAAAATGCTCATAACTGCTACTATATAAATCTATCCTCTAATTCTAGTTATTTGATGTAAAAATACCTTGTATATGTGAACTTCTAAAGCCGAGCGGTCTGGTACAATGGATTTTAAGCTGAGTTGGAGATATCGCAGGTTCTAGACCTCTTTGTTTCTATAGCCCTTTTTCTCAGCCTTATACTGTATCGATTTTTTTTCTTATCCTGCTTCATAACATCATTGCATAGGCCAATGGCCTTACTAGGACAAACAGAATAATGCATAAAAGAGGATCGGCCCCTCCTTAAAAATTGTATCCTTTGATGCTTTTATGAGCACTATAATGTGAAACTTGCACTGATGAGAGTCAGAATGCTACAGCGTCTAGAGTTGACCACTTGAAAACACCTGAGCTTGACAGATGTGTGATGTATCTTACCTACTTTGTTGTTGGAGAAATCGATTAATACGTTAACCCACGTTTAATTCCAATACACTAATTCAGATCAAAAGTTTTGGACAGTTATTAATCAAGAATGATATCTAAAAAGTAGATTAACAGTTTATTTGCTATAACTAACAAAATTTTTTGTTTTTATAAATCATTTTAAACTATTCAAAATAGTTTTCTTTTTAAACTATTCAGACGAAAATAATTTGATATAACAGATAAATTAATGATGTTTACTACATTATTCACGCGATAACCATTGAAAAATAACAAATTAACTTTATAGACTCAAGAATTATGAAACTTTTTACAAATACATTTTGAATCGTTAATTATTTTTAAAATCCTATCTATTGATTAAGGCTTCTTTATAAAAGATTAATATTTTTATCTGGAAACACTATAGGACATATAGTTTTTTCATAAGGCAACATTTTAATATCGTCTTATTCGTTGTACCTATGAAAAATTAAACGCGTCATTTTGATCTAGAAGCAATCAAACAACACTATTTTATACCCATATTTCTAAATGAAAAATTTTAATGTTGTATGAATAATTAAATTGGTGTTGAGAAGGACAAAGCACAAGTCAAGTACAAGTACAATAATTGAATGGCATCGAAGTTATAAGACTGCTTACGTGTACTGCTAAACTTGCATGAGACAGTCAGTTATATACAGTTCTTATGGGTGCGATGTATCGTAAGTTTTATATATATATATATATATATATATATATATATATATATATATTCATATACATATCATTCCATTACTAAAAAAGTATACGAGTAAAATCTGATCCAAAGTTACATTAAATTTGAATAGTAAAAACATTACTAAAGCATATAAAGTAATTTAGAATGATTTGACTAATACATTTTTAACTTTAATGAAATAATTATATTGGAAAACGTATACCAAGAAGCAATGGTGTCTGCTCTAAACAATAGCTGAACTTGACTGTTCCGCTCTCATCTTCATTACCGCACTCTGTTGTTTATCGGATCTTTTACTTTGTAGCAGAAGATTCATTCTGCTACAAAGGAGTTTTCAAACTTTACCGTTATTATAGTACATATTATTTATAAAGTCTGGAGCTAATTTTATATAAATCAGAACAATCTTTCGGAAATACTTAATTTATTCCGAATCTTAAATTTCACTCAAAATTTAACAAAGTTTTACAAAATCTTGATTTGCTTTTCTTCAAAATTTCTCTCAATCGGTCAAATCTAATTTAGAGTCTGATCAAAATAAAAAATGAAACTAAAAAGGTATACTTCGCCAAAAAGGTTTAAATTAACAAAATAAAATAAAAAGTTCTCTTCTCAAAATATTCAAAATCAAAATTCCACAATTTTTGATGTAAACTTTAGGATCAAAATCTAATTTACAATACTTCAAAAGTTGAATTAATTATCAGACTCTGTTATATGGCAAAATTTAGAACATTTAACACAACAGTATAAAACAAATGGTGTTAAACTGAACGCTGGTATGGGACTTACTACTTTGAAGACTATGGAGGCTGAAAAACTATTACGCACTAAAGGAAAAAAGGGAATTTAAAACTTGACTTAAAACACACCGGGTAAAAATTAACTCTATATCCCAAATGTATAGGAATAGAGGAAGTACTATCGCTTCTGAACTGCACGTGTAGACGCTCTGCACTCGACTAGAAGACTACCCCTCTCTCTTCAAACCAACCGCGACCGGCTCGGGAACCTATCACCATTGACATCTCTAACAGCTGAAGGGGTCAAACCAACAAAATAATGTCCACGTACCGTGTCTAGTCATAGAGCCTACTTCCTACCGCGATTCAGCAGAATGATTATAACTACGGTA